>NC_045426.1:477033983-477338817 GCF_902635505.1 Sarcophilus harrisii
AGCAATTCCAATCTGCTTGGTTTTTTTTTTTTTTTTTTTTTCCTTTTTACCTGGATGACTAATATACATTCATGTAAAACCATTATGAACACGTTTTAATCAGAATTCCCTAAGGAATCTGCCAAATTGTTTTGAGTAGGTCTGTAGAGTAGGTTCAAGGAGAAGAGTTGAACCAAAATTCCTGCAGAGTTCTTCATTAATCTGGAAAGCTTTATGCATGCTTTGCCTCTAATTGGGGACTGGGTTGCAGAACTTCTAAGAGTTTGTCTTACCTGGGTTTTCTTGTAAAACATGCTGAGGGAGGAACCCAGAGAACTCATCATCAGTCTGGCTTGCAGAGACTGAGTGCTTAATAGTTATAAAGTGGTTTCTGTAGCTTTTCTAATTTGATCCTCATAATATTCTTCTGAGGTAATAATGCTACTAATAATAGTTCACATTTGTATAGCATTTCAATTAAAAACTTAGTATTGCAGCTCAATAGAGCTGATTACACTTGCTAACTACCTATTTACATTTAAATTGATTTAAATCCATAAAATATCACAATAGTTTTCTCAGTGTCTGAGAGACAGCTTGATGAAATCAATAGTCTTGCATCTAGAAAGACCTGGCTTTAAGTCTTCATCCCTTATTGACTATATGGCTAGTGACTTAATCTCTCAGTTATTCTTTGCTCATTGCCGACCTTCATAATCAAAGATGATCAAAATGATGTCACTGTGTCAAGATCAAAGTTCAGTCTGTGGCTGATCAGACCAGTACGAGCTCAGAAGGCTTTGCCACAGGTCAGACACAAATAGTCCAAGTGATTATTTGGAGGGACAGTGTCTCTAACTTTGCATGTTTCACATTTCTTTTGCGCTACTGCTATTCTCCTTTGCTTATAGAGCACAGTGCCTTCTTTGATGTGGGCACACCTGGCTGGGTAGTCCTATGCCAGTGTCTTCCATGCCTCAAAATCAATACCAAAGTTCTTCAGAAAGACCTTGAGAGTGTCCTCGCATCCCTTTTTTGGGCCTCCGTATGAGCACTTGCCTTGTGTGGTTCTTTGTGAAATAATCTTTCAGGCAAACTTACATTTGGCATTTGAACAACTTGGCCAGCCCCATCTGAGTTGTGCTTCTACAGGAGAGTCTGAATGCTTGGCAGTTCATCTGAAAAATACCTCAGTATTCAGTATCTTATCTTGACAGGTGATCTTCAAAATCTTCCTAAGACAATTCAAATGGAAGGGATTCAATTTCCCGACACGGTGCTGGTATACTACACAGGTTATAAAGGTATACAACATTGAGATCAGCACAATGGTTCTGTAGATATTCAGTTTATTAGGCAGTCTAATACTTCTTCTCTCCCAACTTTCCTTCACAGACTGCCAAACCTTGAGCATGCTCTGCCAATGTATGTGTCTACCTCATCATCTATGTGTACATCCTTGGAAAGTCTATAGCCAGGGTAAGTGAATGTATCCATAGCACTCAGAATCTTTCCCTTTGCTGTAAGCAGTGGTTTCATGTCTAAATGATACAATGCCAGCCAGTGGAAAACCTCTGTTTTTTTGGTGATGGCAAGTCAAAATTAGCCCAAGCTACAGAGAAATAATTCATACTCTGTTGCAAAATCTCAGAGATGACATTGAATGTACAACTCTCTAAAGCTATAACTTGCAAGGAAGGTGCTGACCTGTATTGGTAAAAGATGTTTCTTCATCTAGGAGTTTTCTATATCAGTGAAATCACAGATCTAATTCCTATTCTTCATTTTAAATTTTTGTTGTTCATTTGTTTCAGTCATGTACAAGTTATAGTGACTCCATTAGGGGTTTTTGTGGTAAGGATAATGGAATGGTTTTCCATTTCCTTTTAGCTCATTTTATGGATGAAAAAAATGAGGCAAAACAGAATTAAATCACACAACTTTTAATTTTTGAAGTGAAATTTGAAATCAGGTTTTCCTAAATCCAGTTCCAGTGTTCTATCTACAACAATTCTAGCTGCCCAGAGAAGCAAAGAATAGGAGGGATAACATGAGGAAAGAGGTCAAGCTTGATACCCCCAAGTAAGGGCAGCCTGCCTATATCCCAACACTGGGCTAGGTATTTCCCGGGGGGGGGGGCAGAAATAGGATGCCAGCAGGGATGTTGCCAAGTGGTCCTCAGTCTATGGAAGTAGGAGGGAATCCACAATAGCCTTGTTAGTTGCTATTTCCAAGACTTCTGGGTCCATCCATACTTCAGTGCACCTCAGGGAGTTCCAATATCAGGTCAGCTCAGGGAGCAGGAATGCTCCATCTATTTTATAAGGAGGAGAGCAATCCTGTCCCTGGCAGTCTGGTTAATTTCCCATCTCTAGGATGTGATTAGGACATGAAAAAGACCAGGCCTAAAAAAATCACAAGTTTTTCTAAGTCACTATACAAGATAATTCAAGGAAGGGGAGATTACTGAAATCTAGAGGGTTATCCTCTCTGTTTTGCCATCACCAGTCAGTCAGCAAACATTTATTAAGCATTTACTTACATGTTCTAGGTACCAAGCTAAGTGATGGGGATGCAAAGAAAAACTCCAATAGCCCCTGACCTCAAGGACTTTACATTCTAATCTGGGAATTAGTATGCACAAAGTATACACAAATTATCAATGAAATAGAGGAAAGTTTATTTCAGAGGGAAATCCATTAGCTGTTGTGACTATGTGAAAAGACCTTTTCAGATAAAAGGTTTAGGTAACACAATGGATAGAGCCCTGGGCCTGGAATCAAGAATACCTGAATTCAAATCTAGTTTCAGACATCTACTAGTTGTGTGGCCCTGTTGAAGCTCTGCTTGCTTCAGTTTTCTCATCTGTAAATGGGAATAATAATAACACTTACCTCTCAGAATTATTGTGAGACTAAATGAAATAATAATTGTAAAAAGCTTAACGTAGAATTTGACACATAGTTTTATATAAATATCATTACTTTAGATTTAAACTGAGGCTTAAAGAAAGTCAGAAAAACTATGAGACAGAGGTGAGGAGACAGAGCATTCCAGGCTTGGGGAACAGTGAATGAAAAAGCATGGAGGTGGGAGATAAGGTATGTATAGAGAACTGCAAGTAGACCAGAATGACTGGATTGCATGGTGTGTGGAAGTAATTAAAGTATAAGACCAGAAAGATAGGAAGGGTCAAAGTGATGAACTTTCAAATACTAAACAGAGGAATTTATAGTTGATCATGGGGTCATAGGAGCTTCTAGCAGTGGTTCTCAAAGTCCGGTCCAGAGCATCCTGGGAATCTCTGAAGACCTCAGAGAGTCTACAAATTCATAATTAGTTTTAATTTTTAATATGATCAATATCTATAACTATAAACCACATAAACAAAAACTCTTTGGACAGCTCCTCAATCATTTTTAATAGGATAAAGATATTGAGAACAAAAGTTTGAGGACCACTGTTCTAGAGAGAGGAGATGGTCACCAATACTGATGGCATTTTAATCAGTGCTGCTGAAAGACCGATTAGTACAATATGAGTGTAATATTATCAGTTGACATTTCTTGAAAACTAACTAGATGGAGGCTGGCCACAGGTAAACCCCCTGTAATGCATCTTGTCCTCCCAAGCACCTTAACAATGGGAGTTCTTAAAGAAAACTTAATGCTGTAGGCAAATATCCAAACTTCTCCCACAGGCAACTTAGGGAGTGATTATTCAATTATGTTATAAAAGGATGCTTCACTTTACAAAATTACTCATTGCAAGCTTTCTTTATAGAGTGGCTCTTTCCTTCCCACCCCACCCCCTCCCCAGAGTATTTATAGCATGACCCAATTTACACATTTCAGGAACACATCTCTGGGGTAAAGTGAGGTAAGCTTCCCCTCTTACTGACTGACTCATCACTTGGCATAGCAAGCAGCTGTAAGTAAAACTTCTCATTTAGGATTGCTCTAGACTTCCTTGTCAATTAACTCTCTTGGGCTGTGGTTCTGGGGAAAATCAGAAATAGCAAGTAAAGCCAAAGCTAGTCAATGCAATAGAAGCTTTGCTTTGGTAATAGGGAATCAGACTCTGGAAATGACTATTACAAAAAGACCAGATATTTAGACTTGGAAGGTAATTTAAAAGTCTTCTACTCCACCTTGCTCATTTTGCAAGCCAAGAAATTGAGCCTTAGAAAAATTGTGATTTGGGGGCAGCTAGATGATGCAGTTGGATAGAGTCTGAATTCAAATCTGGCCTCAGATAACTTAATACTTTCCCAGTTGTGTGACCCTGGCAAGTCACTTAATCCCAATTGTCTCAGGAAAAAAAGGAAAGAAAAGAAAAAAATGTAATTTGCAGAAACAATGAGAATTTGAATCCAGGTCCTTTGACGCAGAACCTAGCACTCTGTCCATTGTACCAAAGATTTCCTCTTCACCTTTCTGAAAGAACTCAAAACTAAACTGTCTCCTTAGATTTTGTGTTTATTGTTTTACCTGAACTTCTATCATAATATAAATTGAACAGATGATAGATTGTGTTTCAAACTCTTACACAGGAAGGGCATGACCATGTATAATCAATTAAGCAACAAGCATTTATGGTATCCTTTATGTGACAGGTATTGTTATTAGGCCCTGGGAATATTAAGACAAAGATAGAATAGTCCCTGGCCTAGAAAGCTTATGTTGAATGACAAGTTTAATGACAAGTTTATCATATATACATGTATATATGTGAAAAATAAATACAAAGTAATATGTAGCAGAGGCACTAGCAATTGGGGAGATCTGGACTGTTAGAGGAAGAAGCACTTGAGATGAATTTTGAAAAGGGAAAAATAAGCATTTACTAAATACCTATTTATGTTCTAGGCTATACCAAAGCAATTTATGAATATTATCTTACTTGATAAGATGATATAAACAATACTCACAATAACCTTGGGGTTACATTATTGTTTCCATTTTTCAGGTGAGGAAACTGAGGCACACAGAGATTAAATGTCAGAGTCATACAGATTGCAAGTCTGAGGCTGAATTTGAATTCAGATCTCCCTAATTCCATGGACAGAGCTCTATCTCCTGTGCCACTTAATTGCATAGAAAATTAAGAATTCTGTGGTGAAGGAGAAGTGAAGGTAGCAAATATTAAATACTTTTTAAAAATGAATTTTACTTTTTTCCGTTACAAAAATCCATTTTTTTCTCCTTCCCACTTCCCTTTCTTCTTATTAGGGAAAAAAGAAAAGAAAGCAACATTTTGTAACAAAAAAATATAATTAAACCCAATTCCCAAAGGGGCTATGTTGTTGGAATACACAGGAGCCACCTAACGGTGGCTGCTGGAGATCCAAACCAGACCTGCAGAATAGATCTCCTCGTGTGAGAGGATGATACAAGGAGACTGAGAGGCATTTGCTGTTCTTTGAACTCTTTAACTGAGAGGCCGTTGCGTTGTCTGACCTCTCTCCTCTGCCTCTAATTTATCTCATTCCCAGTCTGCGACACCTGTGTCAGCAAAGGCTGCCCTGCAACTCCTTCAGATGCTATGATCCACAGCTGTGGAGGCTTTCAGAGAATTGACCTGTCCCTTAACACTGTGTCCCCAAGATGGATGTTTGAATCTATACCTTTCTGTTGGAGGTGGGTAGCAAATTTTATCATGGAGTCTCTGGAATCATGTTTGGTATTTATGTTGTTCAGAATTCTTAAGTCTTCATAAGTCTTTGTCTTTACAATGTTGTTATTATATATGTGGTTCTCCTTGGTTCTTTTCATTTCATACAAATTTTCCAAGACTTCTTTGATACTTGTTGTTATTTCCTATATTATTTATATGCCATAATTTGTTCAGACTTTCCTCAATTGATGAACATTTTCCTCAGTTTTTAGTTCTTTGCTATCCCTCACACAAAGAGCTGCATTTTTGTATATATTTCTTTGGAAATATATACAATCACGAAATGATACTAGTGGTATCACTAGCTCAAAGGATATGCAAAAATTAGTAATCTGGAATCATAGGTCCAATGCTTTCCAGAATTGGCTAGATTAATTTACAAGTCCATCAAAATGTAACTGTTTCCCCTCAGACCTTTCTACATTTGCCATTTTCCTTTTTGTCAACTATGCCAATCTCATGATTTCAGTTTGTATAGATAGCTTTTCTTAGGAATTTCTTTAAGGGTAAGGAGATGTTCAGAATGAATGCTTGAGGCAATGAAAGGTTTTATAACCTTGGAGATCAGGCCATGTTTGTAAACTGAAAGGGAGGAGCCAATAAGAAGATAGAGAAGATTAGCATGAAAATAGGAAATAGGAAGAAAAGAGATCTAATACACAAGAAGAAAAACTGTTCTTGATGGAAAGGGCCAAGTCTTCACCAGAGACTGTGACTGAAAAGGGAGAAGTTGGACAGTGATTTAAAGAGGTTTTTGAAATGTAGTATAGAGGAGAAGAAGCGAATAACTATGGAGGTCTTGCTTTCAGTAAAGTATAAGGCAAGGTTTCACATTGAGGTGAGGTAGGGGAGAGGATGGTCAGGGAAACTTGAGAGCAGAAAAGGTTTGAAGTAGCTGATGTGGGCAATGTGATAGTCAATTAAGGAAAGATTATCTTGCTGACTAACATGAGATTAAATAACAAAAATCCCTAGTGGACCCAGTTGGGATATATTTATTATATTCCCAAGAACAGCTGGACCCGATTGCCATGTCTCCCAAGCCCCCAGATTTATTACTGAATAATAAAAAATAAATTAAAAAATAATAAATAAATAGAAGTCATAAAAAAGTTTGTTTCTTTTTTTCAGGTCCAGTATTAAACTCAGTTGTTTAACCTATGCTTAAGAAGCCTGGTCCCCCTTAAGCCAGGGAAACCTATTCCAGATGTGCTCAAAGTATCATGGAATATTGAATAGAATACTAGGCTTGGCGTTAAGAAGACTTGCGTGTAGATCCTACCTCTGATACTTAATAGCTATTTGAACATGGGCAAGCCATTTAATGTCTCTTGGACTCAATTTCTTAATCTGTAAAACAAGGAGTTTGGCTTGTAAAGTCCATTGTAAATCTAAAATCTATGATCTTTACAGAAAATATGCTAATAGATGAAACAGCCTAGAAATATTCAAGGCCTGTCAAGCACAACTGGAAGCTACTTTCTTTTTGTGAATAAATTACTTTGAGTCAGAAGGCCAAGTATTCCCAATAATGTAGAGTTGTAGTTTTCTGATAAATATAAAGTAGCTCTTGAGGAGACAGCTTTATTCTGAGAGCTAGTAGAACTATCATTTAAAACTACATGAATCAGGAAGGCCCAGGATTTCTCCCTGCCCATCTTGAAAGAATTAGTTTCTCTTCCAGTATTGTCCAAATTTCAATGCAAGTGCTACCACATTCTCCAGGGTCTCTTGAGTGAGTTTCTTCATGCTTTCAAAATTCATCTCCAAGTCTGTGGTCATTATTCTTGACTTCAGCCTTGAGCCAGAATTTTTGAGAATGTCCACAACCCTTCTTTACCTCCAAACCTTCCTTATAATATATGGTAGCTTTCCAAGAATCTTCCAGGAGGAGCCCTGACTCTCAATCTAAGCCAGAGCTCCAGAGGATGCTCCAAAGCTTAATGCAGCATTGATAAACCTGGTTATTAGGACTCCAGATCCAGTTGTAGTGAAGCAGGAATATTCTTCCATGGAGTCAAATACCATTAAAATTGATGAATGAATTGATCCTAAAGGGAACTTCTCCTGGTACATTGAATCATTCTCTTTTTCACAGACCAGAATGTAGCACTTCTACACCTCCCAGAGAAATAGAATCTAAAGGACATTTTAGTCATAAGAGTCATCTGGAGACAGATTTTGATGTTCTACAGAGAGTAGTTAGGCCTCAAATATATAAAGAGAAGCAAGATAGTGCATATCCTACCCCTCTGTTCAATGCTAATTCCTTAATGATTTCCTACAATCCTAAGTAAAGTGGCTTTTATTCAGTTGATCACTTGAAAAAACATTTGGGGTAGAGAGATTGTCCCAGGCCTGTGATTTAATTGGAATAGAAACTCCTTTCATAACTACAGAACAGCATCTCTTATGTATCTTATGATCTTAAAGAGTCTACTTGATAAAGTGAGAATTTAAGTGATATGTTTATACAGCTTAGAATGTGTTAATATGAAATTGGTCAGTGCTCAAACTCAGGGATTCCAGATTACAGGGTCAGACTTATATCAACTGCACTAATGGGTGCTCAGAACTGCAATTTGGACTTCTAAAATGATAGAAATCAATGGCAGAGGAATCATATTTAGTCATGGCACAGAGTGAGGATTGCTGTAAAAGAGTTTTCATTTACCAAGTTCCTACTGTTCCTAGTGTATTTTCCTCTCTCTCTCCCCTTTCACTATCTCCCATTGGTAAATTGGCTGCTGGGCCTTTTCTGACTCAGGTGCATCAGGCAGGTTCTGGTAAATGTTGTTTGCTCTGCAGAAGTTAGGGAAATGAAAAGAGGAAAAAAAGTTGCCTTACCTAGTTTTGACCAAAAACAAAGTCCTGAGGGAGTTTATGTTGTTAACCTTAGATCTGGAGGAAATGAGCCAATTAAAAGTTATACTTACCCCCAAAGTGAGGGATGATGAAGGGTACTCTGAGCTGAGGGCTGGTTAGACATGAAGTGGTTCAGGTCATCAACCATGCATTAGTCCTTGGCACTGAGCTTTCCTGAATAATTAGCCCACTTGTTCAGAACCCCTCCTCTAAACTAAATCTACAAATGCAGATTTAGATAAAGATAGGAAAAGGAACTTTGGGGGTGTTCTGATGATAATCAATAGTTCCGTAAAAGACCTTCCCCTAGGTGTTTTGGGGTCTATAAAAAGATTAAATTTTAGTCACAGATCTACTTACTATCTCCCTCAATCTCCTAATTGGCTTCAAAATTCAAAGAGCCATCTGTGAGAACTCAGAAATACCATTACCAGTATCCAAGGAGGAGAATGCCCTGAAAACTTCCATTAACCCTGCCATATTTCTATCAGAGCTAATAAAGAACGCTTGGGAAACAAAATAGTAAACTATATATGTAGGCTTAAAACCAATAAGGAAAAGCTTCCTTCAACATCAATGCCTTCATGAATCTCAGTAGGGTTTGGCCTATGGGAGAAATTTCTGGTTCATTATAACTGAGCTCTGGGGTCCAGATCTCCAGGTTTGCTGAGGCTGCATTAGGCTCTGGATAATTTCCTGGAACTCTGGTGTAGGCTGAGTTTTAGTTCCTATTATTTTTAATGGAGGATTCAAGTCATGGTAGAGATGGACAAGATGAAGATAAAAAGACAATAAAGATGGAGATACCCCTTAAAAGAGTGGTATCTATAGTGGAGTGACTGCTGCTTTGTGTGAAGATGCTGAAGTTTGGATGGGGCAGTCCTTTCACAAATGAAGTTGACAGTTAATGCTTTATAATATGGTTTTAGATCTGTTATGATTAAGCTTCCTTCCTTTGCATTTTTTTCATTACTTCCTTCGATATTCTTGACATTTTGTTCTTTCAGATGAACTTTGTTATTATTTTTCTAACTCTATAAAATAATTTTTGGCAGTTTGATTGGTATGGTACTGAATAAGTAAATTAATTTAGGTAGAATGCCATTTTTATTATATTAACTTGGCCGACCTCTGAGCAATCAATATTTTTTCCAATTATTTAGATTTGATTTTATTTGTGTGAAAAGTGTTTTGTATTTGTGTTTTCACAATTAGACATAACTGAGCTTAGTACTTAGTCAACAACAACAAAAAAATTAGTTAAAATAGGAAGCTCTAGGAGCTTCATAAGCCTTTCCTTCATTGTCATTGGCTATACTTAAGTGAACTCTTTCTTCCTTCATACTTGCTTCAATATAACATTTTGTGATACAATATGGCTCTGAGATTTTTAGATTACCACTCAGCCCCTAAAATCCTATTCCTTGAAACACTATTTGGTGCTGGCTAAGAAATAGAGTAATGGATCAGTGGAATAGGTTAGGTGCACAAGATACAATAATCAATGAGTATAAGCTACTGTTTGATAAACCCAGACTTCAACTTCTGGAATCAGAATTTATTATTTGACAAAAACTGCTGGAAAATAATATGACAGAAACTAAACATTGACAAACATTTCACACCATATACCAAAATAAGGTCCAAATGGGTATATGATGTAGACATAGAGGGAGAAATTGTAAGAAAATCAGGAGAGCAAGGAATAGTTTACCTGTTAAATCTATGAAGAAAGGAAGAATTAATGACTAAATAGAGACATTATAAAATACAAAATGAATAATTTTGATTATATTAAATTAAAAAAATTTTGCACAAACAAAGCCAATGCAACCAACATTAGAAGGGAAGCAGAAAGTTGGGAAACAATGTTTATAGACAGCATTTTTGATAAAGGCCTCATTTTTCAGATATATAGAAAATTGAGTCAAATTTATAAGAAGACAAATCATTCCCCAGTTTATAATTGGTCAAAAGATATGAACAGGCAATTTTCAGATGAAGAAATCAAACTTGTCTATAGGCTGTAGTCATATAAAAATGTTCTAAACCATTATTGATTAGAGAAATGTAAATTAAAACCTCACACTGATTAGTTTGGCTAATATGACAAACATCATTGGAAAATCCCTGATTGGAGAAACGATACAGAGTCTACCTAGTATCCTTCTTCTGCAGTCAACAAATATTTAGAGCTATGGCCTTAATGCTACACTGCAATTTCAGATTAGTCATGAGATTGCAGCCCCATATCCCTTGTGCCTTTAGTAATTTGAAATATGAGCTTGAAATATCCCTGGGCCAAATGTCCATGGGATAGAGGTAGCAGTTATGGTCAGAAGTTGCTACTATATTCCCTCACTCCATCTATGGAAACATTTATGTTTGAGAGGAAGCATAACTGCAGACTATAATGATTGAAAATAATCACGCTTTGATGAATAAGGAAATATGGTTTAAAGAATTGCACATGTTTAACTTATATTGGATTGCTTGCAGTTTTTTTTGGGGGGGGAGAAAAATATGGAGCAAAAGGTTTTGCACAGATGAATTTTGAAAACTATCTTTGTATATATTTGGAAAAACAAAATACTATCAAAAAAGAAAATAATCATGCTTTTAAAAGAAAAGAATATTTATAGTAGCTCTTTTTGTAGTGATTAAATATCAGAAATTGAAAGGAAGCCCATCAGTTAGGGAATGGTTGATTAAGTTATGATGTATGATTGTAATGAAATACTATTGTATTATTAGAATTGAGGAAGGAGGATGATTTCAGAAAAACCTGCAAAGACCTATATGAATTGATGTGAAGTAAAGTGAGCAGAACCAAGAAAACATCAATATTATAATGATGATCAACTGTGAAGGACTTAGCTACTTTTATCAAATAGTAATACAAGATAATTCTTAAGGACTCATGATGAAAAATACTATCTACTTCCAGAGAGTGAGCTTATGAACTTAATGCAAATTGAAGTATATTTCTTCAAATTTTTTTGCAACATGGTTAATATGGAAATATGTTTTGCATGATTCATATGATTAATTGATATCATATTACTTATCTTCTCAAAGGGTGGAGGAAGGAGAGAATTTTGGAACTTAATTAAAAAAAATATTAAAAGTAAAGAATAGTTTAAAAAAATGAATCATGCTCATTGGTCTGTAACCACATGCTTCTCCTCTTTCCCCTTCCTATATTACTGGTAGAATTTTCTTGTCAGAACTTTCCCTCTTCTTTTACTCTATTTCTCTCCTCTTTTCCCCACTCCTCATATACTATGTCCCATTTTCTGTCCACATTCTTTTGACTTCTGTTGAGGTTTTAGGTGAGTAAGGCATCTTTTCACCATAAAAACAATGGAGAATCTCTGAGGCAGAAAAAGGAAAAAGATATCTTGTCCACATTTACTGTAAATAATGGAATTTAGGCCACCAAAGTCTACAGTTAAAGGTCCTGGGATAAATCTTCTCTCCAATGGTCACTACCTGTATTATTTTATGCAATTCACACTCCGTGTGTTTGCTTCTTTATTTTAAAAAAGAAAGAATTTTTCTAGATGCCTTCTAAGGTCTTTTTTACCTCCAGATGCATAATCTTAGATTCTGGGTTCTAAGCATCACAGTACTCCTTTCCTTTGTGTTTAGACTAATTTTTTTGTGAATTTAGGTGAGAAAAAATCCATCATGGCAAATGAAGAAAAAAGACCACATGAAATAGTATTTTTAAAAACCTTTTTTTAATGAAGAAATAATTCCATTCCAAAATATAGACACACAATTAAATAGTTTAATCACTTCAAAATATAACATGTCCCCAGTAGGTTCCAACACACACACAAAACAATACTTAACAGCAATACAAAAAAACCCATACAATAGTAGTTTTGTTACAATACCAATGAATATTGTGAAATCTTTAGTGTCTCTGTATCTTTTGTTTCAAATGGTTTCAAATTACAGTAGTCATAATTAAAAAGTCTTACAGTTAGTAGCCTCAAGATGTAACTCTTTATATATATATATATATATATATATATGTATAATTTATTTTTGGTTCAAAAGTAAAAATGCCCTTTCTGCTGAGGACACAGTGGAGTTGCTGTTTGTGGCTCCTTGCGCTGAATTGAACCAAGATGATCATCACAACCTGAGGTTGCATTATTTACAAGATCTATCTACAAGTAACAGCCAAGAACTCAAAAGAGGCGGACAAAGATGATCAAAATAAAGGCAGACACCTGTGCTAAATTAAGATGCAACAGTTTGGCTCATGCATATAAGAAAATACATATTATATCACAACAAAGGCCACACTCTTTCAATGCAATTCAGTTCACTGGCCTACATACAGATGAACCTTCACCACCTTGCGGGAGATCATTCAAGAGACTCTTCACCTTTGAACATCCCTTTGGACTCTCTGCATCAGTTTTTTCCATCCCCCACCCTAACCAACTGCAACAGTACTCTGGATCCTAATTAGTCTATCCCTCTCATGTCCTAGGTGCCATGTCTTGGGGGTTTGGCCGTGTGTTCACACTGCAATAAAATGCTAACATTGGGCCATGAGTGTGTAATTCTTTGTTGAATGAACAAGAAACAACCACCACAAGATATAATTTTATCAAATGGACAGACGGCGGACCTGCTGGGCTTTTCATTAAGAAAATACTCAAAATGTAAACCTGGAGAGCCAAAAAAACAAAACAAAACAAAACAAAATGCCACCTTTTTTCAGCGGCAGGAGTTGAGTGTCTGGATCTGGTCTGCAGGGCTGTTATGGAGCTGAGAGGAATGTCAGGTGGTTAGCTACTCTGAAAATGAGTCCCAAAGAAGGCATTGCAGTAGCTTGATTCTTTCGCATCTGTCTGATGAAGGGTGGGTGGTACCCCAATCCCTCTGCCCAAGGGAGAGCCTGATGCTATATCCTTATAATGTCTTAAATTGTAAACCAGCTTTTCAATGTGAAAAAAAAATGGTGACATGTTTTGGCAGCTCTGTCAGCTGCCTAAGATCCCTGCAGATGCAATATTGGCCATGTGGGACTCTGTATTCAGAAACTACTTGGCTGCAATTCAAAGCTGAGAGTGATTTCTGCTTGAGCATGAGGCACCAGTGGTCGCTCTTCCTGGCTAGTGGGGGGAAGAGAGGTTTATGCTGTCATTGGGTACAGCTTGCCTTTATGGAAGGTTTGGTTGATGTCACCCAAACAGCAAGCATTTGATAAGTGCCAACTATGTGCCAGGCACTATGCTAGGAAATGGGGCTACCAAAACCAAGAATAAAACAATTCTTTCTCTCAAGGAGCTTAAATTTTAAGGGTCATAAAAATGATTTGTAGAAAGGAAAAGAAAAGAAAAAGCAAGCATTTATTAAGTGCCTACTATGTGCCGGAGATGGGGCTTGCCAAGACCAAGAATAAAATGATCCATTCTCTCAAGGATCTGATATTCCAAGCGTCATTTAAATGATTTGTGGAAGAGAAAAAAAAAGAAAAACCACACCCAATGAGAAAAAATTCTGGGCCACATTCCAATGCTGACTGGGGTGCCAGTGGTATTTAGTACTCCTCTTAGCACAGAATTCCCTATGAACAATGTCAGATAAGCATGGCCTCTGATTTCTGTTTAATTCCATAAGGATAATCCTGAGACAGGCTTCAGATCAACTTCACAGGGATGAAAGCCTTCTAGCCCTCTGGCAATTGAGCTGAAAAATATCTGACCAGACATGTGTTCTATATTGGGCAGCTTTCCCCTCTCACCACATGTGGGTGGTGACCAAGACTTTGGGAGCCTAAGTTGCAAGATAGTCATTGAACCTGGGCCTGAGTAATCAGAGAACAAAGGAGGGGATAACTAAGAAATCTTTTCAGAATTTATAGGATGTCTCCAAATTGATTCCATAAAAGAAAATTATATTTATGTAGTTCCATCATTTCCTTTCTCAAGTTTTAGGGAAGAAAGAGAAAAGATTAGAATACCTCCTACTTTTAGGGCAACTAATCCAAAATGTTCATTAAAAAAAAAAAAAAAAAACAAAAAAAACAATGATTCTGAAAGACCCAAAGAACATATTTTCCCTTCCATCTATCCAAAGGAGTTCCACGAAGGTCTGAACCCAGCTTCTCCTCTCCTTGCCATAATCCCCATTGCATTCTAAATTCTCTTTTTGTTGCCCTCCAAATGGTCCAGTCTCCTCTTCTACTGCTGTAGCCTGTACTAAGCATATCTCGTGGCCTACTAAGGCAAAAAACAAATCAAACCAAACCAAAACAAAATCACCCCCCCCAAAAAAAAAAGAAAACAAAACACAACAATAACAAACATTCAAAAAAATAGGATAGACAACACTAGCAAGCGCACTTTAAGCCTGTACATTTAAAGCTGAAGGCCTCCAAACAACCTGATAGGGAACAGATGAGACTGAGCAAAGGAGAGGTGTTGAAGACATGCTTCTGAAAGCCCAAACAACAATGAAATGAGAGCATGGAAGAGCATAAGGGAGTTAGTTGGTTTGGGGAATCTTATGGCACCTGTGGTTTATAAACAGCTTTAGTAACGAGTATTTCAAAACATAGTTCACAGTTTTAAGAAGATCTGTGCTGATTTAAAAACTAGATTCTATATAATTTGAATGTTGCCTTTTTGTATATGGTATCTATTTGGAAAAAATATTTACACTAAATTCTATGGCTGATTTATTAGAGTATCTTGAAAGAAAACAACCCCAAGTTATATATTAGCCTAGAGAATCCTGCTGCATTTGGTACAGATCATTTTTTCTTCTTTCTTTCTTTCTTTCTTTCTTTTTTTCTTTCTTTCTGTCTGTCTGTCTGTCTTTCTTTCTGTCTTTCTTTCTTGCTTTCTTTCTTGTCTTTTTTCTTCCTTCCTTCCTTCCTTCCTTCCTTCCTTCCTTCCTTCCTTCCTTCCTTCCTTCCTTCCTTCCTTCCTTCCTTCCTTCCTTCCTTCCTTCCTTCCTTTCTTTCTCTTTTTCTTGTTAAACAAAAACTTTCAATCAAGCTATAGACCATATCACCTGCTTGGCTTCTGGATTCCAAGCAGACACTGCAGCCAGGAATAGAATCCTTTGGGGCTAATAAATAACTGCAAGAGGTTGCTTTTTACAATTGCTTGTGGGAAAAAAAAAAAGTGTACAGTGTATAGTAAATTGTTCTACTAAAATCTCAAAGTACTCAGAAATCAAACTCCTAGCTATAAACAGTATTAATATCATCATTGTAAACTGAACAGGTTCAACGTCATGTGCAAAGTTTTAAAATGTTTTGTTAATACTGCCATTGCTTGTGACAGCAGCGCTGTGTTTAGCCTGGGTTTGTCATCAGGGATGAGCCATATGACAGAAGATGCAGCTGATTAAGTTAACTTTAAACAAAAGTCTTTTTTTTTTTTTTCTCAAAACACACACCTACAAACTACAATTCTTATAACAAAGATTAGCAGTGCTACATTCAGCAGGCAGACAATGTCAGGGGTTGGGGTTTCATGTCAGGAGCTGTTCTACATGCTGACTCCATTCTTCAGTGTTGGTGGCCAGGATGTTGTCTTCTTCCTCTGATTGGATACAGCTCCCATTGTCATCCGTTTTCACATAACTTTCATCATCTGTCTGACTGTAACTTGCCTAGGGAAAAGGTACATGTAAATTTTTTTTTTTTAACGGAGCATGTTTTTTTTTTTTTTTTTTTTTTTTGTTTTTTTGTTTTTTTTTTTTCTGATTTAGGACTAATGTTCCCCTTCCTCCTTGCAAAAACAGTCTCATAGGTACGGATTGCTCTTTTCTTTATATGCAAGACAATAGACTATTTTTCTATTCCCTTCTTTGTTGAAAGAGCCTAAGAATCTTAGTGATTGAAGTGTTACCTTTATGAGTCTCTAAAGGTAAAGTGGAAAAAAAATATTAAAAAAATTAGAACACAGACAACATTAATGTATTTTACATAAAAAGGCGATTTGGCTTGTATTAGTAAAGCTAAGTTTTGATTTGTCTTTCTAGTTATGGTGACTTTTCCAATTGCATTTTCTTACTTGGTCCCTCTTGTGATTTTAGGATGTGGCAGACAGTGATGATGGTAGAAGTTGTAACTAACTATTACAGAGATAAATTTAATTCATTAACAAAGCACTCAAAACAACTGAGCTAAGAGGCCATAATAGCAGCAAATATGGATTCTGCTAAACACCTTTAAAAAAAAAGGAATAGAAAAAAAAAAGTAAGAGCATTAAAGGATGTTCTTTGAGGCCTACTGATTGATTTCTTTAGGGTCTTGTCTGCCTTTTTTTTTTTTTTTTTCTCAAGTGTGTAGACACATGCTATGTAGTATTGTTTTCCCCAAACCAGAATTTTATTTTGAAAAGTACAAATGTGTAGCTAGTAATATATTAAATCAAGGTCATCTATGATTTCTAACTCTAAATTTTCCTTGTTTGATGCTACCACAACTAATTATAGGTTCTGTAGTTTCTCTGTGCCATGTGTCCCACAGAAACTTAGGGGACTTTTTACCAATATCCAAGCCATTGTTTATCCCTTCTCTCTATGTTTTCTTTGTGGTCTCTTATTTAGGTTATTTTTTAAAACCCTTATTCTCTATTCTCCCCTTCTACGTCCTTTCCTCCTCTCCTCCCACCCCAACTCTGCCCCACAGTGGCCTCTGTTTCTCTAGACTTCATTGTGTCCTAGGAATTTTTTCATCCAGCAAGATCACTTTATCATGACCCTCTCTTCTTAGGCCTCCTCTCTCTGAGTGAAGGGTAATGAGTTCCTCCTAGAACCTCCATTTAAAGAAGAAAACCAAAAAAATCAAAAAGTGAAATGGGTCAATACTATCACTAATGAAGATGTCATTAAAGTAGTTAAAAGGAAATGAAATAAAGCAATTATTAGAAGCTATTTTTGTCCAATAATATGGCAGTAAAACTGATAACCTAACTCAAACACATATATTTATAACAGTATTAACAGAAGAAAGAGAATATTTAAATAACCCTATCTTAGAAAAGAAATTGAACAAGTCATAAATGAGCTCCCTAAGAAAAAAAATCTCTAGTATCACATGAATGTACAAGTGAATTGTATCAAATATTTAAGGAACAATTGATTCTAATTCTATGTCAACTCCTTGAAGAAATAGGTAAAGTTTGGCATAAACCAAATTCCTTTTATGATCCAAATATACTTTTGATACTTAAACCAAGAAGAACAAAACCAGAAAAAAAGAAAACTATAGGCCAACTTTCCTAATGAATATTGATGCAAAAAGTTTAAATAAAATAGTGGCAAGGAGATTACAATAATATGTCACAAAGATCACATGTGAGCAGCTAGGATTTATACCAGAAATATAGGACTGGTTTCACATTAGGAACCACTATCATGATTAACTGCATCAATAACAAAACTCACAAATGTCATGTGACTTTTGATACAGAAGAAGTTTTTGAAAAAAAATACAATATCCATTCCTACTAAAAACACTAGATATTTCCACATTAATCAAATTGTATAAAGAGAAACAGAAGAAAAGGGAAAAAAATATGAAAGCAATAAGGCAAAAACTGTATGCTGCAATCTGCCTTCAGTCTCCATATTTCTCTGGCTGTGCATGGCGTTTTAAACCATAAGCAAAAACATGCATTATATGTTATGGGGACAAGCTAGAACAGGGATGAGAGAAGAGTGTCCATTATCACCACTATTATTCAATAGTGTACTAAAAAAGCTTAGTTTTAGCATAATAAAAGCAAAAGCAAAAGAAATTGAAAGAATTAGAGTAGACAATGAAGAAACAAAACTATAGAACTCTAGAGATCAATTAAAAAATACTTGAAACATTTAACAACTTTATCACAGTTGTAAGATATAAAACTATAAAGATATAAAAGTTATAAGACAAACTCATACAAATCAGCAACATTTCTACACATTATCAACAAATCAAACAAAAAATCTAGCAAGAAGAGCTAGAAATAAAAATTCCATTAAAATAACTGCAAACAATATAAAATACTTGGGAATCTACTTATTAAAGGCAAAATGGACCATATGAACACAATTACAAAACATTTTTCACACAAAGATGTATTGAAACAATTGGAAAAATATTAATTGTTTGTGGGTAGGCTGAGCCAATATAACAAAAATGGTAATTCTATTAAAGTAATTTACTTATTCAGTGTCATACCAAACTACCAAAGAATTATTTTATACAACTTGGAAAAAAAATCACAAAATTAATCTGAAAGAATAAAACATCAAGAATATTAAAGGAATAAGTGTGGGAGTGTGAAGGAGGGTGATCTAGTAGTACCAGATTTTATACTATATTACAAAGTGATAATTATGAAAACAATCTGGAACTGGCTAAGAGATAAGGTGGTAAATCAGTGGAATAGATTTGATATAAAATACACAATTGTAAATGACTATAGTAATTCACTGTTTGAGAAACCCATGCATTTGGAGCAAGGACTCACTATTTGATAAAAATTAATGGGAAAACTTGAAAAGTAGTTTGGCATAAACCAGACATAGATCAATAATCTCATACTAAATACCAACATCTCATATCAGATATCAGATTCTACATACCAAAATGGGTACATGATTTATATATAAGGGTGCTATCATAAATAGATTAGGGGAACATGGAAAAATGTACCAGTCAGATTTATGAATAAGGGAAGAGTTTATGGCCAAACAAGAGACAAAGAGGCCACATGGAGAAAATGGTTAATTTTGATTGCATAAAATTAAAAATGTTTTGCACAAAATCAATGTAGCCAAAATTAGAAGGAAACATAAAACTGGGGTAACAAAATTTATAGCAAGTTTCTCTGGTGAAGGTCTCATTTCTCAAATACATAGGGAACTGAGCCAATTTAAAAATAAACAATTCCCCAGATTATAAATTAAAACAAAAATCTGTTCATTTTTTATCAGGCTATATTCTTTAGGACTTCTTCATCATGCACCCTCTGCTCACTACTCTCTCCTCCCCTCCTTTCAGTGTTTCTTATGTCTTGTCTTTCACCTTTAGGATATAAGCCCCTTAAAGGAACTATTTTTTGTCTTTCTGTGAATTTCTAGTGATCACCACAGTGTCTGGAATATAGTAGATGCTTAATAAATATTTACTGACTATTGCATAACAAAACTATATTGAAGGATTGTAATAATTCAAGAAACAGTAGGGCGTAGTGACTAATACTAGATAAATGACAATAAACAAGTCATTTAAACTTTCATTATCTTGTTGTCAGTTGGCAAGGATGGTGGGAACTGCCACATCATGAAATCACAGCTCTGGACAATAAAATAATTTAGCACATTCAATTAAACAAATTAAGCAGGGGCAGCTAGGTGGCACAGTGGATAGAGCACTAGTCCTGGACTCAAAAGGATCTGAATTAAAATCTGGCCTCAGACACTTAACACTTCCTAGCTATATGACCCTGTGTTACCCTTAAAAGTAAAAGAAGTCTCTGAAATCATTGATTCCAAAGCCCTCAGTTTACAGACTGTACAGAGTTGGTACAATGGATGAAGTATAGGAATCAGAATCAGAAGATCTGAGTTCAAAAATGTGCCTCAGACACTTCTTAAACCCCTAACTAGGGATACATTGGATAAAGAGCTGAGCTTGGAATCAGGAAGATTAAACCTTCATTTGCTGACTGTGTGACTCTGGGCAAGTTACTTTAACCTGTATCTGCCTCAGTTTCCCCATCTGCAAAACCAACTCCATTGGGCTGGCCATATTGTTCGAAAGCCAAATGTATGCTTTCCAAAAAAATAATTCATGTAGAAGTCATACAGGGCAAGCGCTCTTAAGGTGGTTAGCAAAAGTGATACAAAGATACTCTCAAGGTATCTCTTAAGAACTTCAGTATCAATTGTATGATATGGGAGATAACTGATACAGGACTGCCCAGCTAGGTGTGCTCTCATCAGAGAAAGGACTGTCTCTTCCAGTAAAGCAGAATTGGATTAACCAAAGGAAACATGAAATATGCACAATTAGACAAGCCTCTCCAAATGTTCATTTAAACTATTTGTGTTCAACTGTAGCAGAGCATTCTGAGCTTGTATTGGTCTGATCAGCCACAGTTCGATATAGTGTAATTTGATTCTAACATAGTGATGTCATTTTGGTCACCTTCAAAAATGAAAGGCAACAGCAATGTGCCTCAGTTTCCCCATATGCAAAACCAGGAGATTCGCACTTTTATCCCAGGGTTGGTGTGAAGTTAAAAGTAAATAAAATTTGTAAAGCACTTTGCAAACCATAAGGTGTTACATACATGCTATTGTTATGAATTAATTGGTCTCAGTCTCAGCTTCCTCATCTATAAAATAGATTATAATAACAGCATTTATCTTTTAAGGTTGTTATGAAGATGAAATGAGATTTTTAAATGCACATTACAAACATGAGAGTACTATACAAATGCTATGTATTATCATTATCATTATTATTAATTGACCACTCAATCTCAGTTTCCTTATCTGTAAAATGAAATAATAATAGCATCTATCTCACTGGGGCTGTTGTGAGGATCAAATTAATAAATGTAGAGCCCTCTGTAAGCTGAAACTGTTATGTAAACTGTTAGTATAGATGAAAAATCTGAGGCCCACAGAGATAAAACAAAACAAAAAAACCTTGCCCAAAATCACATAGGCATTAGGGAATACGCCCTGCATTTTTATCTGGGTTCTTTGACTTGAAATCAAGAGTTCTCTCTATTGTATCATGATATCCTTGAAGTGACTTTTAAAACTGCTTAAAATGATAAGTAGCATTTATCTAAAACTATCAGCAAGTCTTATTTGGAATGTGGATAAAGCTAGAAGCATTCCCAGTAAGATCAGAGGTGAAACAAGAATGCCCATTATCACCACTATTATTCAATATTGTACTAGAAATGTTAGCTCTAGCAATAAGAGAAAAAAAAAAGATATTGAAGGAATTAGAGTAGAGAATGAAGAAACAAAACAATCACTTTTTTGCAGATGATATGATGGTATATTTAGAGAATCCTAGAGAATCAGCTAAAAAACTATTAGAAGCAATTAACAACTTTATCAAAGTTTCAGGATATAAAATAAACCCACATAAGAATAAAATACTTCAGTTATCTTTGATTTCTTTAATGTGTAAATTTCTTTAATTAATTAATGATTTTTAATGATTTTTAAAATTACTTTAAAGAAGTAGAGGACTTCTGATTCTGAACACAATCTTTGTGAGCTTTGGGTGAGGGATTTCCCTCAGTTTTGTTGACTAAAAAAGAAAAAAAAACCAAACAAAAGCTGGATGATCACTTTGAGGCAAAACTTCTCATACTGAGAATTCCTAAAATTAGGCTGATTCTCTGACAGTGGAAACACACAGACCATCCTTGGGATGGATATGAAGCTTTTCTAGCTTTATTGTTGTTCAGTTGTGTGGACAACATACCATGTCAACATTGTTCATGGGGTTTTCTTGGCAAAGAAGATTGGGGTAGTTTGCCATTTCCTTCTCCAGTGAATTAAGGTAAACAGAGATTAAATGACTTGTACAGACACACAGCTAGGAAGTATCTGAGGCCACATTTGAACTCAAGTCTTTTTGACTCTAAGTCTAGGATTCTATTCACTAAGCCTCCTAACTGCTTCCAGCTTAATACCTCCCAAACCAAGGGCTTCACCTTCACAGCCTTCCCAAATCTAGGAGAGGTAGTAAAAGATGGAATGTTTAATTCTCTGATTAAATCATAAAGTTGATGAAGACCATGCTATTCTAGCATATCTCTCTGCAGTATGACTTTCTCAGCCCAGTATTCATGAGCTTTCTTTTAAAAATATTTTGACGATTATATTTCAATGTGATTGCTTTCCTTTGTAATGCTATATATTTTATGTATTCAAAAAAGTGATTCTGAGAAGGGATCTATAAGCTTTACCACCAGATTACCAAAGGGGTCCATGACACCAAAAAAAAAAAAAAAAAAAAAAGTTAAGAACTCTTCTAATCTAGTTTTATAAAGACTGGATAACATGTAAAGTAAAGATATTGTTGTTTCATGAACTGAGTGAATGCCGAGGGCTGATTCCTGGAACATTATCGGCAAACAGAAGGAATCCTTCCAAGTATCCTAATGAATCAGATAAAAAAATTCAGGTTCTGGAGATGCTGGCTAGCACTCTATAGAAATACTCTATAAACAGCTATGATTGCTGGATGTCGACAGGGAAGGAGGGCATCTTGTTACATGCAAACTTTAAAAAACAAACAAACAAAAAAGTGATTGTGAAGTTGAGCTCCAAAGTTATCAGAATTCAGTGATAAGTAGCCATTCTATCTCCTGAATTAAGAGGATACTTACTTGAGAGGAAAGTGATAGAAGGATATGCACTCAACCTTGCAAGCTGACCTGTGGTGAAAAAGGATATAAAACAAGAGAGGTGACACATAAGTCAGAGAGGCAGCCAAGCTGGTGAATTATTTGGATGAAAGCCAAGCACACAAAGATTGCAAGAGTGAGGGTATGGGGAGGGGAGGAGAAGAGGGAATGGTGACTGGAGCATTCACATAATCAGACATCTGTATGTTCACAGAAAATCATCTTAAATTCTTTCAGATGCTTTTTTTTTTTTTGGTGGTTTTGACAATTTATTTCTGCCTGCCATTGTGGTATCTGGGCATCCAGGAGAAAGCAATGTGAAAACAGGTTAATGCTCAAAAAAGGTTTCTTCATCTCAGAGAGAAGACTAAAGCTCTGAATATTTCCTCCACAAATCTTACCCACCAGCATAATTCCTGATTCATTAAAAAAAAAAAAAAAAAATCAGATCCAATGTTCTGTAGAGAACCGCAGAAGGGTGACCTCCCCCTAACTCATGGAATTCCTGTAGACACAGTTCCCGGTGTTACCCAAAGCCAGAAATAACAGCTCCAAGAGGGAGGCCATGCTGAGGAGCCTAGAAAAACATGAACCAGGGCATTGATAATTTTACCGTATCTTTCTATGTACATGAAATAGAGCCAAATGAGAAACATGTGGGGATATCATCAGTCAAAATTCCCTGTGACTTTCTAATGGCATGATTCCAAGCAAAGTGACATAGTTCTTCCCTGCTCTGGAATGTAGTGAATAACTAGGGAAAAAGAAATCTTCATTGATCGGGATTTTAGCAGCTTTATGCAAGTTTCTGTAGCATTTTGTGTATTATAAATATTTATACATAAATGTTTATGTACTTATAAATATGTATATCTAATATTTATAAATAAATGTTTACATAAACTATGCAACATATTTACACATAAATATCAATATACATATGAAAATTCACACATAAATATATTTTATATATTATCTCAATTTATATACAGATATTTATAGATAGATATATAGATACAAAAAAGAGAGAGAGAGAGATTAATATTTTTAAACAACTGGGCCAACATGTTAGTTGTCTGTGAAAGCAGAGCCTTCCCAAGGTACTTTTGAGACTCAACTGAAAAAAATTAATGAAATGTCAAGAGTTAAAATACTAAGATAAAAAAGATACAAAGGTCATAGCAAAGATGGAGCCAAGATCTAAGATTTTGGTATTCTGTGGTTATAAAAGTATAATAGAATGATTTTAATTGCCTTTGCTTTTATCAAGTCATTGCCCAGATGAATTATAGGAGCTGAGAAACCTTTTCTTCTTTTCTTTGGTTGGGGGAAGGGTAATATTTCCCTTTGCTCTATAGTCCTCTAGGGAGAATGTTTCAAATTTTAATTTAGCATGTCATATGAGAAAGTCAAATAACAGGTCACTTTTTTTTCTCCTTTGGTCTACTTTTAAAAAAAGAAAAAGAAAGGAAGGAAGGAAGGAAGGAAGGAAGGAAGGAAGGAAGGAAGGAAGGAAGGAAGGAAGGAAGGAAGAAAGAAAGAAAGAAAGAAAGAAAGAAAGAAAGAAAGAAAGAAAGAAAGAAAGAAAGAAAAGAAAAGAATCATTTTCTAGTCATGTGATCATTTTTTCTCCCATTTAAAAAAATCATACCTGGGAGGTCATTGATACAGAGAATTCCTAATGAGCCAGGTCCCTCTGATAAATTGGATTGGTACTTCTTATGTAATTTAAAGTTTTAAAATTTTGTTTGGGTAACTGAGAGGTTAAAGGGCTCCTGCAGGGGTCATAGTATGTGTGGGATCTTAAACTTAGTTATTCCTCTTTCTGAGGGCAATTCTCCATCTACTAGGCCATTTTGCCCCTTAATTCTTTCCTATATTGAACCCAAATCCCTGTTATCTACCACCCACTACTGCTGAGTTTTCCTCTGGGGCTATGGAGAATACATGTAATCCTTTTTCATATGAAAACTTTCCCAAAAGCTGGAATCCCAAGATCCTAGTAAGCCTTTTCTTTGTCGGGCTCAATGTCCTTAGTTTCTTCAAGTTATTAGTGCAGTCAGATTTTGAGCACTTTTATTGTCCTCTACCTTTTTTTTTAATTTCCCCACCTAAGAAACTTTAAGGGACAAGTATATTTCTAGTATTTCTGAAGGCTTGCTATATCTACTTCTGTATTTTGATCTTTCAATTTTCCCAGAATTTTTCTCAGTAGAATATTGTACTGTCATCTGTCTTTTTATTTTTATTTTTTGGTGGGGTAGAGGAAATTGGAGCTGTGATTTGCCCAGGATCACATAGCTAATAAGTGTCTGAGTCTAGATGTGAACTTACTCCAAGGCTGGTCCTCTATCCACTGTATCACCTAACTGCCTCAGTCATTTATGTTTAGAATGAATCCATAAATAGATTGTCTCTATTTTTCTTATAAAAGTGGATACAGATAGTTTTAACTTACTTTTACTGCTTTTTCTCATGTGATAACTAATATAATTATTCAAATATAATTAAGATAAGTATTTAAATCCTGTAGGAGTTTTAAAGTATTTTGGGAAATATATCTTTTATTTCCCCTAAAAATCTGTTTCTAATAAATATGATGAAATAATAGTAGAAAGATGAAATCTTAGTACTATAAGAACTAGAAAGAAATGAAATTTCTGCCAAAGTTTGCATATAATAAAGACAACATGTTTCACCCAATCTTAGACTTTCTGACATTCTAGAGTTTCAAATAAAGTATTTTTGAGTAATTAATAGAATTAATTTGCATGATTAGTGTTATAGTATTAGTAAGTACCTGACTGCCTGTCAATGATCTGATTTGTTGTTGAAAATATGCCTATCTTAATCCCTAGGAAAGTAGGAATGAATGAATTTTCTTAGTTCTACAAAGGATCCCACCTATAAAAATAATTGTAATGTAGACCAGAGTTTTTAAAACTGTGGGTTGTGACCCCATATGGGGTTATGTAACTGAATGTGGGGGTATTAAAATATTTGGCAGCACTGAAAAGTATCAAATATTCCACCAAGATTTAATCTTTATGTAAAAGTAAACAAGCAATCCATCCATTAGTATGCAAATTTACTTTCATCTTTAATAAATGGTTAAATTATATGTATACCAAAGAATTGTTTTAAAATAAATTTCTTTATGATTTATTATTGGTAAATGTTTTATTTGTACCTATGTATCTGGGATCATATAAAAATTTCTCTGGTGAACAGAGGTTGTGAATAGAAAAAGTTTAAGAAGCCCTGATGTAAACTAATAAAGAGAGGACTAAGGAACATGAATCTGATTGGTATACCTGGTAGGCTTCGTCCTGTAGTTTCTGTTTCAGGTATTCTTCCATCTTGAGCTCATTTTCCAACTGACGGACAGAGTCATTTTCATAATTTTCATCTTCAGTTCTCACATAGGGGTCCCCATCTTCTGTAACCCTGAGAATGCAACAATAAAATTAATTGGAACAAATGGATCTTGGGCACAAAGAGAAATTGACTGGAACTAAGGGAAAACATGGGTAAAAAATTCATAGCAGATGTGTGTTTTCTTGAGATGGAGCATGGTTTAATGAGAAGAGAATTTAGTTTGGACTCAAATGAAACCTGACTTCATATCTTAACTCTGAAATTTAAGCTTTGTGATTTTGAGGAAATCACTTCAACTTTATAGGCATCAGTTTTCACATCTGTAAAATGAGAACAATGAATCATCCCTTCCACGTTGCTGGGGTCAGAGATGCTGCAACTCTTTGGAAATTTGCATAAAATTTTTTAGTCTTTGTACCAGAGAAGAGTCTGAATTATTATTCTATTAAAAGATAAAATATGCTATTATGTAATACTACACATATATTTTGTGTATTTCTGAGTTTTTAAACTTTTTTGTGATATCTGTTGACCTTTGCTTCTGCAAGACTCCCCCAAAATTCCCATTTAATTTCTTATGCTAACCTGGGAAGGGGAAAGTTGCAATGTGGGAGGGATAACGTTAACATTCATACTATGTAGCTTACAGGGTTGTTGGATGGATTAAGTGAAATATATGTTAAGAGCTCTAGAAACTTCAGGGATTATTATTTTTAGCAACAATTTCTTCCTTAGTTCTATCTACTTCCATCTTTGTGTCCTTGGAGTTTTATATTTACTTTCATAACTAATAAAATATCTTCTAAAATAATATTTTCTTGTATTCAAGATCCTGAGGTTTTTATGTAGTTTTTTTTTTTTTTTTTATGATAGACAAAAATCAAGGCTATTCAGTACACTGGGTAGTTTAAGCCTTAGTCTAAAGAAAAATGTAAATAATCAATAATATACCAATATTTCATTATGTGAAATAAAACAAATGTTTATTAAACAACAAGGTTTAATTCATTCTTAACTCATTCCAAAAAATAAACACACAAAACAAGGAATCCCAGAGCAAAGGATAATTATAACTATTATATTTTTACCCTCTGTTTTATATTCTGCTTACTAATATTTGAATTTTAAATAAAGAGTGATGATAATTTTAGGCTAACATTTTTTGCAGAGTAATATAAACAGTGAATAGAGGAGGCTGATTTTTAACTTGGACATTCCACCCCTTCTGGCTGTGTGACTCTAGAGAAAGTCACTTAAGTTCTCTGTATTTCCAGCACCTTCCAATGACTTATCAACTTATCCATAGATACGTCAAGCTCTGTATTGGTGGAAGGAATTTCATATTGTGAGTTCCCCAAGGCAGATCCTTTATAAATGGTTTTTTGTGCATCACTTTTGATGAATGCCAATAATTTCATCTGGTTACTTTCTCCTTTGGTTCTTCAAAGAAGCTAAGTTTCTTCTTTGGGAGCCTATATAAACTTCTCCATTTGTTTCCTTTCCTAGAAATTTTTTATAATGACAACAGACCCTGCTCAAGTTTTTTTTTTCCCTAATCATAGCTATTCCTTCTAATATTAATGTCTTACTTTCTAATTCTGATGCATTTAAATGCACCTCAGTTCTTTCTCTCTATGAGGGCTAGACCATTGATGCCATCCATTTTCAAAATTGAAGGAACATCTCTATCTCCAAACACCTGACATTTTCTCCATCTATTCACAATCTTTTATTATATTCTATCTTATTTTTTTAACTTTAGAGGAACACACACAAAAAAGGGTAGATACTTACATATCACTGCGCATGGTCCCAGTGGCGGCTCCACTGTGAAGATAACCAGGTTTTCTGGCATGGATTTGTGCAAGGAAAGCCTTTTCAGAAGTGGGTGATGGAACTAGGTCATCAAATTGGGTCCGCCCAAATTCAGAATCC
Source organism: Sarcophilus harrisii (assembly GCF_902635505.1). NCBI lineage: Eukaryota > Metazoa > Chordata > Mammalia > Dasyuromorphia > Dasyuridae > Sarcophilus > Sarcophilus harrisii. Next base: position 477,062,234 of record NC_045426.1, read on the forward strand.
ACATTACTCTCAGTCTCACTCCCCACCTCTATAGGAATAATTAAGAGATAAAGCAACACAACAATTAGCTTTGATTTTTAGAAAATTCCTTTTTCTACTGGCATTGTAAACAGTTTTAATATTTATCTAAATCAATGAATAAATATAAAAATCAGAGGTTGTATATAGGATTTTATTCTATATACTGAAAAAAAGGTGGGATTTTTTCTTTTGGTCTGCTACAATTTACATAAATTTTAGAAGCTTTCTCCTCCCCAACAAATACTGCATTGAATGTAATTTTGAACTTTAAAACTTAAACCTGATATAATAGCATGATCCTATACTTTTTAACATTTTGTAACATACATGTTGCTTAAAATGCCATTTGCCAATTTAAAGCCAATTTTTGTTACTTCCTTGCTGTATGGCTCTGGGCAAGTCACTGCCTTAGTTCCTCAATTACAAAAATGGGGATAAAAATTGTACCTAAATCAGGATTGTTGTGAGGATCTAGCAAAATATTCGCAAATCAATTACTTAGCAAAATGCCTGGACAGAATTGTTTCTTGCTTGTTTCCTTCTTTTTATTTGATAAGAATAGCTGACAACCGCATTAGTGAAGGAAAATCCCTTACGTTAATAAAATTATGGATCCTTCATCTATTTGTTTCTGTCACTGCACAAGCTAAGTTATAAAAGAAAGCTAGCTTCAATCCAGTTCCCATACTCATTTTATATTAGGTCCTTCTATATAATTTTGTGTGTCTCTGTTTTTAAATTAAACATTCTATTAAATTTAAACTAAATGCCTCAATAAGAATAGTAAATGTGAAAGACACAAAAGCCTAGGATATTTAGAAGTTCTAATGCTATTTAATTAATAAAATGTGGATTTTAATGTTAAATTTATAATGATAAAAGTAATAAAATTAAATTTCTGATAGTGTCCCTCTCACTCCAAACTTTGGTGTTTTATGTTTTATATTATGATATTATATTATTATATTATGAGTTTATGTTTTATGTTATGATACAGGCATCCGAATATCAATGAACTCTTTATTTATAAATAAATTAAAAAAAAAAAAGACCACAAAAGCAATTTATTGAAGAATCTGGAGTTATCACTAATATGTATGGAACAAATGGGAAAAATAAGAAGGATTAAGGTGAAATTGTTAATTCTTAGTAAGTTGATATTCTTACCATAATTAAAACCATTTTATATTAGATGAGAAGTGAAGAACAAAAGAAAAGGAAGGAAATAGTGTGCTACAATGGAAAGGAAGCTGAAATTGGAGATAGAGGACTGAGTTTGAATTCTGACTCTACCCTTGATGACCTGTGTGATGTTGGGTAAATAATTCCTCTATCATTCAGTCTTCTTATCTTTAAAATGAAGGGGTTAGAACTGATTTCCGGTCTCTCCCAGCTCTAAATATATGATCTTGTGACAGATTCTGGCTCTGGAAAATTTGTCTTGAATGACACATAAATTTTGAAAACTCAAGTTTGCTATTGCTTTTGCAATGACCCTATGAATCAAGACAAAATATACATTTTCTCCTTTTATTATTTTTCATTCAATTTGATTATTATTAATTATTTAATTTATGTGTCATTATTATTTAATGATGATGACATGGTAAAATTTAGAGTCTCACCTGAATTTAGCTCCTTCACCAGAGAGGACATGGTATTAGTGATGGAATCTGCAGCCACAAGCAAGTCATTCCTCAAATTTCTCCTTGTACCTTAAGTAGAAAAACATAACATAAAACACATGATTTTTAACTATTTCCATTTTTTTAAAAAAACAAACAACCTTCCACCCCCACAGAGCTAGTAAAATGAACAGACTCCTCCAACATCCTGAAGGAATAGCTATTATTGGAGAAAAAAGCCTGGGTTACTTAGGACAAACAGCTTCATTTTTCCAAATACCATGTATACTAGTAATTTGACAGTCTCTGACTTCTGATTATACAACTTTTAAACAAATCACCCACACAAATAGTTGCAGTATCTGTGTTCCCATTTCCCCTTTCCCTCTTCCTTTCCCATTCCCATTTCTATCAGAATATGTTATCGAGGTCCTTATCACCCAGAGGTTTCACAGCTACTGGTAAGACCATATTTTTAAAGCATGGGAGTGGCTTAGAAAGTGTGTTCTTAGGGTAAAGTATACACTGACCCTGCTGGGAACATCTTTTCATCACAGTTCTTTCCTTTGTTTGGAGGTATATTAACTCCAAGGCAGCAGAGTGCATGAGTTTGGAAACATAACATTTTATCCATTGCAATACTAAAACTCCACCAACTCTATATCCCAAAGGAAAGCAATCTGAACTCATGTGCACAATGGATAGACAAGGGAGGGATGTGCCTAGGAAACCAAAGACAAGGGCCTTAACTGCTAGATGATGCACACAGATATAACGAATATCACTTTGCTACTTATTTGTACTTTCTGAAGACCATGACCTCCCAAGAAGAGATAGAATGTCATGACCAAATTTCCAAAACACCAGGATTGTTCTCAATATCTCCTTAAGTATCTTGGCTAAAACATCCCAGGGCAGAAGTGCCAAATCAATCAGCTGGCTATATGGCACTCAGCATGGTGAAGACTCATTGCTTTGTAGATCAACATTTCACTCAGACTATTTCCTGCTTCTGGCCCTACCAAATATCAATTTCCAGTGGTGTTGGAACTCTGAATACATCTTCACATTAAAAAAAAAAATCTCCATTAAGGCTATGTTCAATAGTACTATTAATACTGAATTAACATTAATGCTGTACTAACACTATGGATTGCTATTACTATTGTGTTTCAAAGGCACTCTAGAAGTTAAAAAAGCACTTGTGGAAGGAAGCTAAGAGGTGCAATAGATAGAACACTAAATGGAGTCAGGAAAATCTGAGCTCAAATCTCACTTTAGATTATTAGGAGGGTGATTCTGGGCAAATCACTTCACTGCTCTCAGTCTCACTTTCGCCATCTGTAAAATAGGGATAATAATAGCACCCACATCCCAGGGCTGTTGTGAGCATCATTGAAATAATATTTGTAAAGTACTTTAAAGCATTCTATAAATTCTGGCTATTATATAATCTTAGAACCTCATGATTTAAATATGAATTCTATGGGAAAAATATACTCACCTGGACTTATGAATGAAGTTCTTTTGGTAAGCTAAGAATTAAACTTACTATAAAATATAGCTTTTTCTATCACATGACTAGTTGTTAACTGCAATATAACATACTTGTTAGTCAAAATTAATAGGTATGGCTAACAAGCTAAATCTGGATGATAAATGATTTAAATTTCTGTAAAAATAGCACTGGAAAAGAGGAAGCGAAAGTAAATTTCTTCTATATCATAAAATATTTCTACTTGTTTTTGCATTAAGAAGCACACAATTATGTCAGGACTCTGCACTTTGTTTCATAGACTACTTTCATACTTTTAGCCCTTTAAAAAAGTGCTAAGAAAGGTGTGAGTTCATCAGATGCTTTTATCATGACTATCCTCATATCAATTATTGAGAAAAGAGGTAAAGCTGTTTCTGAAGTTCACTTCATTTAATAAAGTTCTGTGAGAAGAGGGAAAAACTTAGGCATCTATACATCACAATAAACCTCTACTTGTCCATCTCAGGAGTCTTAAACTCACTCCCCTATGCAGAAAATAAATAATTAAGCTGCTGTGCTATCTGCAAACTGAATCATGTCAGTCTTTAGTTAGTTATCAGCGATGAGTAAGAAATGAAGAACTTAATAAACTGTTCTCATACCCTAGAATGTTGACTTTGGAGCAGGATAGGAAAGTTAACTAAATTAAAAAAAAAAAACAAACAAACCACTAAGTTCACTGAGAATAGCTTTGAATAAGAATGGTTATATTGTTCAATTGTGTCTGACTCTTAGGGATTTTCTTGACAAAGATACTGGAGTAATTTGCCACTTCTTTCTCCTTCTCTTTTTACAGATAAGGAAACTAAGGAAACAGGGTGAAGTGACTTGCTTTGGATCCTATAGCTAGTAAATGTAAAGGTCACATTTGAACTTAGGTCTTTTTGACTTTAGGCCTAGGGTTCTATCCACTGTGCAACTTAGCTGCCCTAAGAATGGTTATATAATGAAGTAAATAAGAAGTACGACATTTTTCTTATTTCTTTGAAGGCATTTGTACCTTTTCTTTTATCCCTAACTGGTGCCTTCATTTTCAGATTACTTTCCATTATATTGCATATATCTTATAAGTACAATTTTTTGCATGTTGTCTCTCATTAGATTGTGAACTAGGACAAGGTCTGTGATTTTGTTTTTCTTTCTATCTCCAGAGCTTAGCACAGTGCATGGTGCATAGTAAGTACCGAATAAAGGAATATTGACTGACTGACTGAATGCTACTAACTTGACATCTTATGTTTTATCAGAATATCTGAGAAATCAAAGGTTTCCACTATAGTACCAAAAGATGTCCACTTATGGAGGATGTAGCAGAAAGGAAGAAGAATTATCTATAATCAATTTAGGGCAAGAAAGTAGAATATGCCATATTATATTGCAAAGCTCTCATAAGTTTAGATCAGTTTTACTCTAGATATCGTGAACTTAGATTTTTTTTTTAAATAACAGCTTTTTATTTTCAAAATTTTTGCAAAGATAGTTTTCAACATTCACACATGTTCCAAATTTTCTCCTTCCTTTTCCCCTTCCCCCAGATAGCAAATAATCCAATATATGTTAAACACATGCAATTCTTCCTTACATATTTTCCCATTAATCACGTTACACAAGAAAAATCAGATCAAAAAGAAAAAAAAAAAAAAAGAGTACAAAAACAAAAAACAAACAAACAATAACAGGTGAAAACACTATGTTGTGATCCACATTCAATCCCCACAAGTCCTCTCTCTGGATGCAGAAAGCTCTCTCTATCACAAGTCTATTAGAACTGACCCGAATCACCTCAATATTGAAAAGAGCCACATCCAACAGAATTGATCATCACATAATCTTACTGTTGCTAAGCACAATGGTCTCTTGGTTCTACTCACTTCACTTAGCATCAGTGAATTTAGTTTTAAAAAACATTTTGATCACCACATTTCACTGTAATTGATATTCTTGGCAATCCTATGTATTTTATTGTATGCATTTAAAAGCATCAAATTCTGAGAAGGGGACCGTGTGTTTTGTCTAACTTGCAAAGGGGCAATACTACAAAGAAATTAGGAACCTCTGGATTAGACCATATTGCAGCATTTAAGTGAATTGGTCTCTAGCAGTCCAAGCAAGATCCAAAATCAGGTCACTTACTTTGTGCAAAGGCTTCTTGTACATCTCCTCCTACCCCTGTCAGAGAGTCCTGAGGTGTATGAGTTGGGGTGGAGCAGGCAGAGGCTGATCTGATGGGCATAGGAATAGGCCTGCTTATCGTGTGGCTTGGAGAAGAACGTGGAGATCCTGCCCCTTGTGTCTGGAAGGACAATACAAGTTGTTAATTTATTTTTACATTAAAAGACTGTATGGCATCTATAATTTCTCTGTAATTTCCAATAAATAAGAATTATTAGACAGAGAGACAGCATGATATAATAGATTAGGCACTGGACTTTGAGTCAGGGTTGAAATCCTATCTCAGGAACTTACTATGTCTATGATGCTGGATAAATCACATTATTTCTCTTACCTTTTATTCAACTATAAAGTGAAACTATTACATTCTTTAGCCTCTAAAGTCCTTTTCAGCTCTAAATGTATAATCTCATGTTAAATTAATTAAATTAATTAAAATAAATAAATAAAATTAATTAATCTACTTAATCTTAAATCATCATAAGAAGATAAAACATTTTATATCCACTTTGGGAGGAATTAAATATTATACCCACTAAGTGAAATAGGTCACCTGCTTGATCCCTTTTAAAGTTTGTTAAAATGTAGAATTGCCTTCTCCAATATTCAGAGCTAGCCTGGTATAGTAGAAAGGAGCAGTGGCTCTGAAGTCAAAGGACATGGGTTCAAATCCTATCTTTGATAGCTTGTGTGATTTTCAGCAGGTCTTCCCTGAGCCTCAGTTTCCTTTCCTATAAAATAAGGACATTTGGACTAGATGGTTTTTGAGATCTCTTTCAGCTGTGGCTCTTAATCTCTGGTTTAATCATTGGACACTGACTCCTCAGAAGAAATCTCCTTTCCCTTCCTCCAAGGCATATTTTAGAAATGCCAAAAATAGATTTAAAAATAGAAGAAAGGATCACAGCTTTCCTAGGGTTTAATAAGCTAGCCAAGAAAAGAGTTCTCTCCAGAGGATGAATTTTCTGTTAAGACTTGGGTTGTGAGCTACATGAGTTGAGTGAGTAAGTAAGCTACTTGGAGAATGAAGAAGGGGAATAAAGAAATAGTCAAAGAAATAATTCTGAGATAGTCACATAGTGAGCAGAAAATAGTTGAAGAATAGTGACAAACCTTAAACTGGATAATAAGGACTTTGGGAAACAGTTTGATTGTTTTAAATGACTAGTGAACAAAACTAGTCAGTCATATCTGAATAAAAAAGATACAATGGTTTATTGTTACATATTTTGAATCCTTCCTGATGTTCTTCTGGCTATCTTTTTTCTATTCTGTTTTTTTTTTATTTTGTATTTAGTGCAAGATAACAAATTTAAAAATAATAATACTAAAAAAAGAAGATACACTAGGTCTCCCAAGTACAAAAAAATAAATTAGATGTTGAATAAATTTCCAGCAAAGAGCAATATGGATGTTTCCTATCTTGAGAGTCATTTATGCTAAAATTCAGGTGTTCATTATCCACCAGTACTGGAGATATTCACTAGGTAAGGTAGATAAGTAGTATCTACAACATTTGTAGATGGTAGATGTGGATAAGTATTTTCCTGCTTGGGTACATTCAATTTCAGTTTTTGTTATGGATTAAATAGCATGATGCAGACAAATTGTATAACATCAATCTTGTAAAATTCCAGGCCATCAGTTCCCTAGAGTTCAGCAACATATATAAAGATGTGATCTATACATTGAGAAAATCCAGTATAAATAAAACAAGAATTCTCAAGATGGCACAGAGCAAATGATTTGCCAACTGAACTATACAGGGTTTCCAATCACTTCAGAGGGTTTTGTTTTACCCATATAGAAGAAAGGACTTTTATTGGTTTTCTTTGCTCCATATAAGGGGATTCGGGTGTCAAGGGGTTTAATTCGGTTGTTATGATAGCATCAGAAGCATTGCTGGTGACCAGTCTGCCATTATTATAATATCCTTAGTGGAGGGACTTTTGGAGAAGGAATAGAGTGAGCAATTGCATTTTTGTAGAATCTGCTTCTCCTTTCCTTCAGCATTCCCTTTGCCTTGAGGGACTTCTCTATCCCTTGATATAAAAGTTCCCTATAAATATTACCCAAGGGGTTACACTTCAGGAGTAAAAGTGGCAAGTATATCATTATGAGGGTCAAATTTGTGATTTCCTTACTGTTGGAAACACCTGGTGAAGAAATTCTCTCCCTGACCTGAGATCTTTAACTATTGTGATGTATATTGTGCAACCTAAATGCTCATTTAGATTAGCTAAAAGATGTATGGAGGGGAAAGAGGTACATGCCAGTGAATATTCATTGTTTTCTAAAACATCTTGCTTTCTATAACACATCTTGCTTTAACTCCCCTATTATTATTAAGCATTGGCTAATGCTTAATTGATTGACTGAAGAATATTAATCTAACCAAAAGTATTCTCAAATTCTTCGTCTTCTTTTTTTTTTGGCTAAAGAGATTGGGGTTAAGTGACTTGCCCAGGCTCACACAGCTAGGAAAAGTGTTACGTGTCTGAAGTCAGATTTGAACTCAGGTCCTCTTGACTTCAGGGCTGGTGCTTTATCCACTGCACCACCTAGCTGCCTCAGTCTTGAAATTCTTAATCATCTAACCACCATGAACTCATGCATCTAGAAGGCATTGTGAAGGTTGCAAATACTTCTCAAGTATGCAGAGTATGTCAGCAAACAATGCTTTCTATACCATTGGCCATATATGACTGAGGATAGTCCCATGAACAACAGCTATCCATCCTTGGAATCCATTCACTTCATTTTGAATCCAATTCATTGTGTTATGTGAAGAACCTAAGGGAAGGAACTACTTGGCTAATTCAGTCAGGCAGGAGGCCTAGTAGAATGTATGGAGGGTAAATAGGTTAATCCAGAAAATAGGAAAATAAATCTACCAGCCTTGTGGAAGACCATTTTTCAGAACAATGGGAAGGGGATGGATCCTTCTGCTTTTCTAAAATTCTTCAGAGCAAGATGATATAGTAGAGGACAGATCATAGGGTTCCCTTCACTCTAGAGGTGGCCCTAAAGTATCTTTCCTTTTCTTTCCATGCTGCCTTTCTATTTTCTAGCATATTCCTAATGTTTACCATATGCTGATTTCTGCCTACTCAAAGGTTCCACTGTTCTAGACCACTGAGGCCTTGGTTTCATTTTTAACATCCTATACCTCAAAATTATCTCTTTCTCTCTCTTCTTTCATCTCAATCAAAACTCCCATTCTTTCAGTTAATATCTCAACTAGCCGCTAGCAAGAAAACAATATCATCTAATAATTGCCCATGTGAGCATAAATGATTGATCACTTCCCTCCCTTAACTATCCAAGAAATATTTGAATTTTTTAAAGAGGAGGCTTAATGACCAATTAATTGATTTAATTTCAGGCATTGTAGGGAAGAGAGTTTTTTAAAAATTTTCTTTCTTAAGGTCTTCACAGAACCCTGTTAAAAAAACGGGACTTCTAAACAACATGGTTCCCTCTGTATTACTGAAGAGCTAGGATTCCTTGAAGGGGTCGGGGTGGGACACAGAAGGAAGAAGAGTTGGACTCTTTTGTCCTCTTACTGTGTCCTTATTGTTCTTAAAATAATAATAATGATAGCTAATATTTACGTAGTATCTTAAGGTTTTCAAAGCATATATTATCTCATTTGATCTTCCCAATTCTGTAAGAGTTACTATTATTGTCCCTATTGTACAGAAAGGAAACAGACAGAGAGGTAAATGACTTTTCCAAGATAACCTAGCTATTAAGTATATGTGGCAGGAATGGAGCTCAGGTCTTCTCCACTCTTATTACCAATTGCTTCCAGAAATACATTCTGAACCCATTCCATGAGGTATCCTCCATGACATTTCTAGGTATAACCTCTTCCTTATTTCCTTGTTCTCTTTGGCACCTTGTGATCTTGACTCCTTGGATCCAAATTTCTACTTTCCCATATACAGATTCAAGCGAGCAGCCCTTTCCATGAAAGCTGAGCCAAGGATAGTCATCACTGGCCATTGTAGGTGAATGCTTCTGAACCAGACATTTTATTTCTTAGTACCTGAACCATCCAAATAGTTTCTGGAGCACACCTCCTGCAGCCCCCTTGTTCCATTCCATTAATTATTATATTAATGTATCAATTCTTCACTATACCCTCACCCCCCATATGCAGTTAGTTGCAAAGGCTTATCAAATTTATTTTTATAACATCTCTTTCATAGACCCCCCCCCCCTTCTCTTTTCTGACAGTATCATCCTAGTGTACACACATCACCTCCCAGCTTGGACCACTGTGATAGTTAACTAGTGTTCTCCTAGACACAATTCTTTCCCATTCCAGTGTATCTTCTACTTAGTTGTCAAATTGAGCTTCCTAAAGTGCAAGTCTGAATATATTACTCCACTGCTCAATAAACTCCAGTGGCTTCCTTTTACCTTCAGGATCAAATACAGAATCCTGTGTTTGGCTTAAAGCTTCATAAACTTCCCTATCCCTTCCCTTATGTACTACATGATCTAGTGACAATGACTTTCTTCCTCTTCCTCAAATATAATACTCTGGCTCTCAACTCTGGGTATAGTCATTACCTGTCCTTCCATGAATGGAATCCTCTCTCACCTAATTTTGTTCACTGAATCTTCCTGGCTTTTTTCCTTGTTCCATCCTTTAGAAGCCTTTCCCAATTAACTTTTAATTCCAGAACCTTATCTCTATTGATTATTTCCAGTTTATACTCTGTGTAGCTTATTTGTATGTAGTTGTTTGCATGTTGTTTGCCCTGTTATATTGTAAGCTCCTTGAGATCAGGAGCTGCCTTTTTTTCCCTTAGCACTTCCTCTAGCACTTAGCAGAGTACTTGGTACATAGTAGGCACTTAGTATCAACCAAGTGACTAAAAAATTAAATGGATTATAATTTGTAAGACACTATAAATACATTTTCCTCTAGAAAGGATTACATGATTAAGGTAGGAAAAAAAAATTTTTTTTTTTATTAAGGAACAACAGTCCAAATAGATCAATAATATAGATCAAACATTTTTGACAACAGAGCTAAGAACAAAATTGACTTATGGAAGGAGGAAACCATGTATCATATTTAGGAAGTTTAAAAATAGTTATCTTCATAAAGCATGAATGAAAAATTAATTTCTGTGTTCAATCCTTTTGGATCCATTGAATTCACATTTATATTAATTTAAAAAACTTTTGCACACAATGATTTTTCCAGAACTTTCCAAGAAGTATTTTGATTTTTACTTAATACCAAAGGTAAGGTATGGCTTTAAGAGGAATAGCTAAATTCACTCAGCATTCAATTCATTCACTCACTCACTCAACACATATTTATTGAGCAGCTACTACATGCAAGATGCTATGCTAGGAAATGAAGGGGATACAAAGATGTATAGACATAATCCCTGCCCTCAAGGGGCTTACATTATAGTAGGAGAGATAAATCATGAACATAATGAATTAGAAAACAAAGTAGAATGTGCTAAGTACATAAGAGAGGTATAAACAAAGTTCAGAAGAAAGTTTCAAAAGAAAGACTTCATGGAGGAGTTGGCATTTGAACTGGCTCTATGATTCTGGCAGGTGGAGTGAGGGGAGGATGACATTTCAGGTATAGAGGGAAGACTATGGGCAAGGTTATGAGTAGGAAGGTACAAGTTATGTTCAGGAAGTAGTAAAGAAGGACAGTCTACTGGGAACATAAAGTACACAAGGGAGAATTGTGTGAAATAGGGCTGAAAAAAGTAGGTAAGTGAATCAAACTCTGAAACAACTTGGGCATGGAGTTTGAATTTTATGTAGACAATGGGGAGCCAGTGAAGCTTCTTGAGCATGGTAATGGCATGCTCAGAGCTATGTAGGAGGGGAGACATCATGATGTAACAGAGAGTAGAGTGGTCTGGACATCAGAAGATCTAATTTTGCATCCCAGCTTTATAGTTATTATCAGTGGATCCTAAGGCAGAATGACTATCAGGAAAAAGCCCGAAAGTTGAAGTCAGAAAGACCACAACTCAAATTTTCCTTGCAATATTTACTAGCTGTTGGATCACAGGCAAATCACTTTATCTGATTTAGCTTCCTCATTTTGAATATGGGCTTAATAGCACCTACTTCACAGGGCTGTTTTGAGGACTAAATGAGATTGTGTATGTGAATTGAAGCATGTTGTACTTTGCAAACGTCAACTATGACTTATGAGGAAAACACTTTGTAAACCTTAAAGCATTAAATAAATGTGGGTTTTTTTGTTTTGGTTTGGTCCAGACCTGTGATTTCATCTGTGTGAAAAACTCCCAATCTCCTTCCTTGATCAAGATCAGATTCAACGGTCACTTCTAGCATTAGAGTTTCCCTGGAGCATTTAGAAGTTAAGGGAGATACCCAGGGTCACATGGTCAATATGTATCAGAGGCAGGATTTGAATTTGGGTTTTTCTGACTTAAAGGTCAGTCAGTTCTCTATCTGTTATTTTGTGCTGCTCCCCACTATTATTAGAAAGGTTAATCTCATACCAGTGTGTAGGGTGGATTAGAGGGATAAAGAGGGAAGAGGCAGGGTGGCCAATTAAGAGAAAAGTCAAGGGACCTAAACTAGGGAAGTGATAGTAAGGAAATGAAGGGAAGGGGTAAAAAAAGGGAAGAGAAATTAAAGCAACAGGATTAACCAGGTTGGGTGATGGATTGTATGTTGGTTAGGGTGAGTCAAAGATGACTCAGAGGTTTGATAAGGGGTTACTGGAAGGAAGATGGTATCATAAATAGAAATAAGGTGAGGAAGAGCAGGTTTGAGGGAGGGGGAAGATGATGAGTTGTTTTAGATATGTTGAGTTTGAGGTGTCGTCGAGACATCCAGGTGGAGATGTTCAGTAGGCAGTTGGAAATGCAGATCTGGAGTTCAGGAGTGAGGTCTGAGATGGAGATAAATATTTGGGAGTCATCTGCATAGAGGTGGTAGTTGAAACCGTGGTAGTGGATGAGATTGCCAAGGGAGAAAATGTAGAGAGAGCAGAGAAGGCCAAAGACAGAGCCTTGGGGAACACCTACAATTAGGGGGCAGGAGGAGGAAGAGGAGCCTGTGAAGGAGACAGAGAAGGAGTGGTCAGAGATGGAAGAAGATAACCAAGAGCGTACAGTGTCATGGTATCCAAAGGTATTAGTATTTTAAATGCCCTTTCTACAAGTGAGGACTATAAGTAATCAGTGGCAGGATTACCTTGCCACTGGTTATTAACTTCCCCCTGGGTTACTGCCTCTGGATTGAAGAAGAAACAGAGTTGTAGTGCAAAGAGCACTGAATTAGAAGTCAGAGAACTGGTTCTGTTACTGATTACCTGTGTGACCTCGGGCAAGCCATTTCAATTCTTTGTCTCAGTTTCCTCATTTGTAAAATCAAGAGAGTACACTGGATGACCCCTAAGTATCCCTTTCAGTTCTAAATCTTTGATTCTAGATTGCTTCACTTTATTTGCTTATCTTTATTAACCCTGAAATGAAAGTCAAGGTGGTTTAGTTGGATTTGATTTCAGAATCAAGACCTGGCTCCAAACCATGCTGGCTTGTGACCATGAACAATTCATTGCTTAATCTCACAGTGCAACTTGCTGAAATGCTAACTGCAGAATTGATACTGGTCTATATGATTAAATGTGTTTCCTTATTGGGAGCTATCTAATCAAGAAGTCATATATGCAATAAATAATATTAATGCATTGAGCCTTGGACTTCCCAGGTAGTACTTGCATTCTACATTCTTATTCTGTCAGCTTGGCTTTCCCTCTTGTAGAAAATGTGTAGTGCCTCATCAACCCTCATTCCTGGGAGAACACATTTTCTAGGACTAGGGGTTTAACTTTCTTTAATTTGTTCTATCCCCCAAAGAAGGGGACTATCCCACTTGCCTTGTTATACTGTTAAGTAAGTCACCCTTTCCAATTGTACTATTAAAGGTAATAACTTTAGAATCTAGAGCCAGAAGAAAATCAGCTCCACAAGATTCCATCTTATCTAAATGGCCTAGGGAGTATAGAAGGATGGATTTGGGCTTGGTGATACTCCATGACAAAAGGGAAGAGAAGACATGATCAAGGAGATTCTACTTATCTCTACAAATTTTTGCAAGAGATTAAAGAGAATAAATATAGAGGAAAGACCAATAAATTTGCTGATTAGGTAATTTGGAATAAGAAGATAGTGAGAAGTGCTGGCAGCAGATGTAGATAATTCTAGGAGCCAAATAATGAAGAGAAGAGAGATTATATGATAGGTTGAGTGGAATATTAAGGTTGAAGGAAGAGATTTTAAGAAAAGGGAGAAATGGAAATCATAGGATAATATATTTAGAGGTGGAGTGACTTTAGGGGTCATTGAGTCCAGTCCCTTCATTTTCTAGTTCTTGATATAGGACTTGATTAAATAAACAGTAACTAGCTAATAAGTTAGTACCTGAGTTAGAAATTAAACTGAAGGTCTTCTGACTCCAAATCTATTGCTCTTTTCCCTATATCACACTGTTCCTTCTTTATTTGTAAGCAATTGGGATGAAGCCAGTGTAGATAGTGCCAGGTAGGAGTGATGGAATATGGTCCAGTGGGGGGATGGGAATAGATCATATCAAGGATAGAGATAGAGAGGTTAATTCTAGTATTTATTAGATACTAGAGGCATACCTATTCATCTGAGACAGAAAGGAAAGAAGAGGGAGTGGATGAGGGGTAAAAGGAATTTTCTGATTGAGATATAGGCTCCTGGGAGAAGGCAGGTTAAAGAATTCAATCTAAGTTAAGTAGATAATAATGTCATCTCCTCAGAGTGAGGAAGGATGGTATTGGCAGGTTGGGATGAGTAGGGACATCTCTTAAAAATATAAACCATAGCATTCTGAAGAAATGGCATCATAAACATTCTAAGGCAGTCTTGGAAAGCATCCTGGCTTCAGAACTTTACCTACCTAGTTTCTAGCAACAGAAGGCAGGTATGGGTCAGAGCAATCTCTAGTCTATTTTCTTGGCAGGCAGATGGCCTTCTCTAGAATCAGCTCTTTTAAAAAGACAAATATATAAGTAAAGTTGGAAAAGTCCAAGTTTTAAAATTCTTGGATGATAGCTGATTTATCATCCAATGCCTTTATATTTCTCGTGGGGAGTGATAAAATCATTGGTTCCCACATCCTCTATCTGGCTGCCTGAATTGGGACCAATATGAAGTTTACTCCTTATTGTTATGTCCACCAGAGAAGATGGGAAATAAGGGAAATAAAAGGAGTAGAGCTCCTGATCTCTCAAAATGAATTATGGATGTGAGTAGCATATATCATCAATTCATAGAAATATATTTGCAGATTTTTATCATGTCTTATTTATAATATTTGAAGATTCCTCCAATACATCTTTAAAAATACACAAAGAATAACATGAAGATAAAAATAGCAGAACTTTAGTCCAAATAATCCCTGAAATGCATTGTGTGGGATGCCATAATAATCATATTAGATTACAGGCACTATGGTTTATTGCCATCCCCTTTCTGACATATAATATTTTTATAAGGGAAACTAGGGATTATATACATGGTATACTCAAAAAAAGAAAGAGAACAAGGATACAAAGCGAAAGAAATGATTTAAAAATTGAGGAGTAGAAGAAACAGTAAACTCTCTTCCCCTTTAATCAGTATCTCTGATAGAATAAAGAAAGATGGGTGAGATTGGCCCAAAGAGTGACATATAGTAGCAATATTTACTATTGAGGCTGATACTATTAGAAGGGAAGATTAGACTGGAATGATATCTTTTCTGTAAATGAATAGAGCATATCCATTTACAATGCAAACCCTATATGTTTATGTACTTCTTGGGCTGCTAGCCTTTTTTTTTTAACAGCTCATTCAGTGATTGGGAGTCTTCCCAATGGAAAGTGAAATGATATAAAGTTGACTGATGGTTTAGTTCTCTCTCTAAACAGGAGGAAGTTGGGTTTAGGAAAGCTTCAGGAAAGCTTCTCTTTCTTCCAAGTTAAAAACGTTTTATTTCATTTCCTTCCTGGAGAATAAAACCCAGTGTGTGAAAATAAGCAAAGAAAGGAATTCTCCTTAAACATCTTTCTTCTAAGAAATTAATTTTCCTTTTCTGGAACATTAGAATATTATTAATGGAAACTTAATGACATTCCTTGGATAGACTATTAAGTACTATCAGATGATTATAGAAATTAGAACGAGAAGGGACCTTAGAAATAATCTAGTCTAATCCTCTAATTTTATAAATGAGGAAACCGAGGGCCCCGAAGTTACATGATTTATTTAATGTCACACAGAATAGTAAATTGCATATTTGGAATTTGAATTCAGGTCCTTTGACTCCAAAATTCAATACTCTTAAAACTCAATTTCTCAACCAAACTTTGATTTTAATTTTCTAAGCTAAGGTTTTCATATGATACAAACTATTTAATGCACAATTTTTGACCCTGAACTGCCTAGGACTTCAAGATTATATCACTTTCCTCTCATGCAGTGGAGATGAGAAACAAAATACTTTGCCAATAGACTAATTTGTTCTGTTAGCAAAGTGCGTGCACACATACAAACACACATAAACACATACACACACAATGAATAAAAGGCAAGATGAAAGCAAATGAAATTTGAAGAAATAAAAGAATTGCTTGGTTTTGTGAGAACATTATTCCAAACTGATCTATGAGCCTGACTTTAAATTTCTTTGAATTAATTGGGTTATGTTACAGACACACAGCTTAATGCATGCAATTGAAGTAAAAGCAGCTGTATTTTACTTTATTTTTATTTTTGAGTACACTACTCCCTCTGCTGGATTCTGAATATGACCATGAAACTGGGAATTTTTCCATGGAATAGACTACGATTACCACATAATAATGTGGCCAAGGCTGCTGCAAGAGACAGATTTAAAGATTTTATGGCCTCTTATGGAGGAAAAGCTCTCAAAGACAGAATAACAACTGAAAGGTATCCCCTTATTAATAAATAATTTAGAGCAATAAAAAGATTCTTGCTTGGGTTTGGATGTAAAAAGCCAAAATCCAAAAGATTGCTCTCTTTGATAATCTCTTCGCAATCTTATGTGATAAGAATGAGTCCATTTGGGGGAGCAGCATGAAACAGGGCGGAGTACTTATGAAATAGACATGAAGTTTAATTGGCTGTTTTTTTTTTTATATAAAAGGAAGCTTCACACTTATGTATCCAATTGGAAATACAATATGTATAGCCCAACTTCTTAAATGGTGGCTTGTGACTTATATGGGGTCTCATATCTGAAATTGGGGGTCATAAAGTTATGATTTATTATTAGTAAATATTCAATTCGTTTACTTATTTTATGTATCTATATACGGTCATGTAAAAATTTCTCTGACACAAAAGGATTGTGAGTGGAAAAAGTTTAATAAGATGATCTATAGCATGTATTTTCTCATGAAGGATGTAGAAATTATGTATTGAATAATGTGGAATCTTCAAGACAATAGTTAGCTCCAGCATGGTTTTAGTTAGTATGTATCTTTATATCAATAAAAAAGAGAATATTTTGGTTAGTCTGAAGAACTCAGAAAGGCATGAAATTGGTTAGAAACTTGGATCCTTAGAGATGTGAAAAGGCTTTAACAGAAGTACACTCTGTTCTCTTTTGTAATTGTTTGATGTTGACAGTAATAACAGGCATGAAAAATACTACTTCTCAATCTCAACACAAGCAAACACACTGAAATGAAGGCAAATTAAAATATTTTCTTCTCAAAATGAAGCATGAGCACACACGTTAGAGGCAAAAACAGTAGGAAAAGCCATGAGATGCCTATTAACACACCATTGTCAGTCAAGACCTACATTAGGAAAAATAACTTACTCCCTGTTTCAGTTCTTCTTCCTATGGAAAAATTCAATCAATAATGGTTAGACAGGAGAACAAGAGCATATCCTATGAACAAATATTAAGCTAGGTAAATATCAGCAAACCTTTAGTGAAAAATTAAATCTCTATTTTAATGAACATTTTTATTTCTGAATCATAACATTTTCCTTTTCTGAGGACCGAGCTTTCTTTATGTAAGTAGTTAAAAAAAAACCCCAACCCCCCAAACCTTAAACCTCTTTATGCTTGAGAACAAGAGTTGATAATCAAAAAGTTATCAACAATATATGCTATAGCATGAAATTATAACTTTGATATGGCAGGCTATATCAGTAGTTTAGGGGAAGAATGGAATATTTGGTCATCAATTATGTCAAATCATCATTGGGGCAAAAGCTACAAGCACAGAGTATTCATATACTATCATCCTCTGAAGAGTGTAATAGGAAATTCAATCTTTTTATTTGGGAATGAGCAGAAAGAGCTGCTTTGAGTTATTAAAGTAGTGGTGGAGTCAGCACACATACACATACATAGATATGAATCTAGCTATTATTCCTTGGTTGTAGGAGAAGAATACAAAATAAAATAAAAGTGTCCCTAACAAAGTCCTACTCTGGCAGGAAGATGAACCTGACTTCTCAAAAGTTTTGCCATTCAGACTTCAAGCTCTGACAGGTCTTACCAAGCCAGAGAGCCTTGGTGATTGAGTGTTAAGTACATCATCTCAGGACCAGTGGGATTTCAAAAGGTTTGTAACCATAAGTTTGGGTAACAGGTGGCAAATGCTTTTGAACACAGCAGTTCCTGATGGACATTTAACAAATAATATCACAGGGTGCAGGAGGCAATGAGATATGTTAATGCAGGGAGTAGCCTCTTATGGGACTTTCATTTTTATAAGTATCATAGATTTAGAGCTGAGAGAAACCTGAGAGGACATAGAATTTTTCATTTTACAGATGAAGAAATTGAGGCAGAAAAGTTAAATGACTTGCTCAGACTCACACAGCTAGTTAGTATCAGAAGAAGGATTTTTACCCAGATTTATCCAGACTATAAGACTAAACATATATCACATTGTTACTCCTTCAGTGGTGTCTTATCAGAAGGGTTTACTCCTTTTGCTACCAAGCAAGCCTAAGTTCTTATTTATCCTAGAGCCTCCCAGATTTAGAAAGGGCAGACTGAACATCATAAATATAAACTCAGATTTCCAGTTCTTTCTGGCCAGCTTGTATAGGAAAAGCCAGATGAAATCTGCCAGTGTACACAGTTTCATTGAATGAGAATTCCTTATAATAGGAAATGTGGAACTATATTATCCACAAAATAGAGACAAAAAGGGATTTATAGATTGGTGAAATGTCACTCCTTCAGGCAATTTGAATACTATAATCTCTTTCCATAAAATATTTGAGGCTTGCCCAAAGTCACAGGACAAAGATTGAGGTTTTATTTATGTTAGGAAAGAATCATTCTTCGTGAGAGAACCATAAATAAAATGAGAGGAATGGCACAGTACCATTCTCAGTCCTGTTTCATTTGATGATTTTGTTAATGATTTGAATGAAACAGAGAGAACATGACATGAAGCTGGAAAGGACAGTCAAGATGGTGAAGGCTAGGATAAAGATCTAAAAAATTCTCAATAATAATAATAATATAATAATAATCTTTGCGGGGATAAAGCAAAAAACAAAACAAAAAAGTTCTAAATCAGAACTAAAAATATCAATTGCATAAGTGCAGGATAGGGGAAGTATGACTAGATAAGAAATTCTAGGAGAAAGACCAGGGGGTGATTGTAAGCTAACTTTCAGGCAACAATGGGAAAGAGCCAATAAGTGACTCTTAGGCTGCATTAATATAAATATTGTGTCCAGAAATCTCCACTACTGTAATGCTTCAAAGTCTCACTATGGCTTGGAAATGATCCTAGGAAGTGAACATCTATACCTGAGCTCTGGGAGGTTCTACCAAGGTGAAAAATATTTGCGTCAGGGTGGACTTGGCAATGGATTCTGTTGCCTGAGAACCAGCCTAGCCTAAGTATGAAAAATCTAAGAACCAGTGAGTTGATTATTTGCACATAGCAACTCAGAGACCATAAGCTCCATTGTTGAAACTCACACTCACAGAAAAATTGTATATCCTGAAAGAATTGGAGAAATGCCTAGAGAAAGTGTCAGCTCTATTTTTTTTTTGAAGTGGTCAAACTATATATCAATCAGTAAATATTTATTAAGTGACTATACTATGCTAAGCACTGGGGATACAAACAAGAGACAAAACACAATCCTTGCCTTGAAGTAGAGTAGAGTACTTATTCAAGATTCATTTTCAGGGAAGACATTGAAAGCTGGATTATGTCTTGAGAAGAGAAAATAGGATGGTGAGGGGACTTGTTTAGTCTTGAGAAGGTAAGGACTAGGGAGTAGGGAAGGGAAGTAAGAGGACATGATAGTTTAAATATTTGGAGGGATATGGAAAAGGGAATATATGAATCCTGCTGTTTCTTAAAAGGTATAGGAAGAAGAGTGTGTGTGTTGTGTAAGACAGACACAGAGAGACATAGACACACATCCAGAAATTTTGAATTAATGTAATAACTAAATACAGTAGACAATTGAAGCTCTCTAAAGTGGAATGGGCCATACTGAGAAGGACTAAGTTTTTCAACAGTGAAAACTTGAGGTCAAATGATCACTTATTATGGATATTATAGGGGTATGAGTGGGTCTGTGTCATACCTGAATTACTTTAAAATGCTGAGATTCAATTTCATGAAATTTATGTTTTTCCACTATGTATAAGTGAATATTTAATCAAGACAAATGTATCAAGTTCAGCATGTAAGAATAATTTGGTAGATAAATATTGTAAATTAGTTTGAAGAACAAATTGTAGAGTATTTATAAAGTACTGAAATTTTATTATTTTTTAAAGGGCATTAAACAACTAGAACTCTGGACTGTTGCCTAATTGGATTTTTAGCTGCCTGCCTGGTTTGGATAAATTGATGAGGAAGATTGGAACAAAGTAAGCTTTCCATTACTTCCTGGCTGCCTGATTTAACCTGAGGTTAGGAGCTGATTGAGGTAGGAATAAAATTTAGGGGACAGCAATATAAAAATTAGAACAAACCCTCATGATTTAAAAATTAAATTTAAAATTAAAAATAATTAATTAAAATTAATTCCAGAAGCCTGTTTTACTGAATATTTTATTCAAGATAGTTTACCTTTAGTAGCTTCATGAGACCTTCTAACTGGACCATCAACTCTCTCCGGCTCTCCTGAAGAGCGGACATCCTCTGTTCTAGCTCATCCTTGCGTTGTCTGAGAAAGAAGCAATTGTGATCAGAAGCAATACTTTCCCACTCAACTATTCATACCTTTTCCTACTGTTGAGATCCCTACCAGATAAAGAATTTGCTTGCTCTCTTCATAATACAGCTAATTACTTGTCATTTAAAAAAAACCTTGGTCTCCCAAAGGTGGAAATATAACAACACACTATTTATACCAGCAGTTTTATTTTTTTAAACACTGTTTTTTTTAAATGAAGAAAGAAGAGGAAAAAAATCTCTTTTAAAATATTTATATGCAAGTAATCTAAATTTTGAACCAAAAAGTATTTTTTAATTTTTGTTCCTTGAACTCAAAGTATCCTTTGAGGAGTCTAGTAAGCCTAAAAACCTGTTTGGGGGTTGTATTCATTGAGTATTCATATGAGGTTGTCATTCATATTGATAGCAAAAGATAGCAATATATATTTAAGAGTGAAGGAGAAAAACAATAATGGAACAGAATTATAATATCTTTGATGAATGGAACTCTTTTACATTCATCTAGAAAATCCAATTCTATTATTCCTCACCATTACTGCATGTTACATAGGATTTTTCCTTCCAAAGGAATCTGAACGATGATCCTGAAAATGAAATCTCACAGCTTAAAAATGCATAGAAGATTTATGCATTTGTGTGCTCATGAATACACTTGTATACTCTTATTTTGTGGAACTTCCCTGCTCAAAAATTTTCAATGACTTCCTATTGCCTATACAAATTTTCTTCATTGGTATATAATGCAATATGACTATAACTTAACTTTATAGCTTTATTTTATCCTACTTCCATTTATATTATAACATCTCTATTGATATAATGAGTCATCATTTTATATTTATTTCACTTGTCCTAAAATGATCTCTTTTGCATCAAGGGAATACCATTAATTTTAGCATTCTAGAATTTGATAAAAAAGTCAAAATTAAATTCAAGCCTGGATGTTTTATGGATATTAATCATATCCTCTCATAGCTTTTTGCCTTGCTTGGCTGAAGTATTTAACAATCATTTATCTGCCCTTTTCCAGACCTTTGCGAGCTCATGCTATCTTTCTAAAAGTTCAGTATCCAAAATTGCATAGAATATTTCAGGGCTTTGTACCAGAGAAGCATACTGATATCTGTTTTATTTCCATGAGTTTTTAATTTATGATGCTCAACATTTTGTTGGCCTTTTGAACATCAAGAAGAAGGCAAAGGCAGTGAAATTGAACTATGCTAAGATTAGTGAAGCAAAGACCAGAGATACTTTTAAAAGCTAGCTGAAGAGTTATAAAAAAGCATTGATTTATCATTTTCCAAACACCATTTTCTTCCTCTATTAAAGTTCAGCCTCTTATTACAGTATATTAGTCACACCACACGCATTTTCAAATATTTTATGATGATATGATTCAATCTAATCTGTAGATGTTCCTAACCTACAAATTGCAATTTCATTCTAAAATGGTTAAAATACATTTTATGTTGTTAGTTTCTTACTATATAATTTTAGATAAATTTACAAATAAAAATGGTTTTTATTGCACAAAATAATGTCTAGAAGTATTAGTTTTCTTTCAAGGAATAGATGTGGTAATGTCATAAAAGTATGTTTCTTGAAATGTACAGAGTAGGTCATCATTCAATAATTTCATTTTTATACTAGAGGAAACTTTGCTCTCCATTTTAGGTTAGCTTACTATGTAACTAGGCCTTGTAACAGGGGATAGATACAATGAAAGGCAAAAGCAAACAAACAATCACTAATCAAGGAGATTGTAATCTAAACTGTATTTCTTTAGAAATACTTAATAATCTAAACTTTTCACTAACTTTCTTCTTTTTTATAAGACTATAGGATTGAGATCTGAAAATGGCCTTAGTAATTGGTTACTTCAACCCATTTTTTTTAAACAAATGAAGGAAATTTTAAAAAATGCCAAGAGAAAACTATCATTCTTCAAGACCATGTGGGGAGGAGGTGACAGAGTAGGAATTTGAACCTAATTGAACATATTGCAAATCCACAGTCAGTAAGGTTTATCATATTGGTCTTAAGGAAAAATTTACATTTTTATTTGTTTATGCTTTATAATGAAAACAAATTGAGATTACCTTTCCTGGGACACAAGCAAAATTATCTGGCTGTTTACCTAGGCTGGAACCTATTCAAGGTAAGACTCAAGATAAGTCTGTTTCTGTAGAATTTACTTGGAGATTATTACAAATGGAGTAGATAATGAAAAGGTTTATGTTTGCAAATAGTCTCTAGATTAGGATTAAGGAGAGCCGGCCTCTTTTATTTTATTATTTCTTTACTATCTAGAAATATGTATAGCATGTTGTTTTCCAGTCATATCCAACTCTTCATAACTCCATTTGAAGTTTTCTTGGCAAAGATACTAGAGTGGTTTGCCATTCTTTCTCCAATTTATTTTACAGATGAGAAAATGGAAGAAAGAGAATTAAATAACTTGTCCAGGATCACACTGTTAATAATCATCAGAGACTAAATTTGAACTCAGGATGATGAGACTTTCTGACTCCAGATCTGTCACTCTATCAACTGCTAATTGTATACAAGATATGTTTTTTCCAATCCATATTTTTGGGGTTGTATGGCATATGCAAATGTGGGAATTAATCAGAATGATGAAGTAGCAATAAACACACTTAAGATTTTTATTCTGAGGGGAAGGAGAGAATACAAATTTAGTTAGTCAGCAAATATTTACTAAGCATCTACTATGTGCCAGGTACTGTGCTAAGCATTGGGGGAACTATCAGGCATGGTAGTGAGAGAGAGAGACAATTAAAAGTCCAATTCTTTAGATATTTAGGGCTTAATTTAGTATAAAATTCAAATGAGAAAACAATCAAAGACTGAATCTCAGTGGAGATGGAGTCATTTATTATGCTGTTTCTATAGGCACAGTAAAGAGGGAAACTGGGGGAAATCTAACATATCCAGAGGGATTTTAAAGTTTTGTTATCATTGTTGCTTCTGTTACTGGCACTTTATGGATCATCTGGTAAAGATAGGGATTAGCTAGGTGGTACGTGAATAGAATGCCAGGTTTTCAGTCAGAAAGATTCATCTTCCTAAATCCAAATCCAGCCTCAGCTTCTTCATGTATAAAATAAGCTGGTGAAGGAAATGGCAAACATCTTCCAGTATCTTTTCTAAAAAACCCCAAAATGGGGTATCAAAGAGTTAGACTCAACTAAAAAAACAATGCTATGAGTCAGGCCCTGTGCTAAGTGCTTTACAAATATTATCTCATTTGATATTACATTTATTTATTATTATAAAAATAATTTTGACCACACAGACCCTCTGAAAAAGTCTCAGAAAAAAACCAATGAGAATTACTGCCTTTTACCAATGAACTCACAAGTCTAGTATTTTTTTTGGGGGGGGGAGGGAAACCAGATTTTTAAGGTTTTTGGAAATTTGTTATAAATATTTCCAGGTATTAAGCAATCTGCCATAGAAGATTGGTATATTATAATATACCTCGGTGGTATATTATAATCCCCATTTTACAGTTGAGGAAATTGAGACCAACAGACTTGCAGTGTCACATAGCTAGTAAGTATCTGATACTGGATTTGAACTCAGGTCCTCCTGATTCTAGGCTTAAGTTCTTGAATTTCATTGCCATGGTCAGACTCGTGCATCATTTTGACAGCTGAGTGAAGGATACTTGAGATGGGAGACCTGCTAGCAGGCTATTGCAATAGTCTGAGTGATAAGGGGATTACTTGTTATATCAGAGAGAGGTAAAGTTTGTACATCTTATGCCTTTCAAAATTTCTAGCTGTAATAGTGACAGCTTGTGCAGTAGATATTACTTATAGCATCTCACCTTAGTCCTTGTTCATAAGGCAAGCCAAGGTAAAGACATAATTTATTCTTGCAGGCAGAAAGTTCTCCAAATGTTCTTGGTGATGCTTTCAAGGTGGACTGTACTTTCCTATGGCTTGGTTGTAAATTATTTAGCTCTCCTAATGTCAGAGTTGCCTTGAGCCACTGAGTTAATGATGACTTCTAAAAATTTAGGAGTCTCACACAATGACAACAATAAAATCAAGGGTATCTTTTCACTTCGGGCTGATGCAAATAATACAAAATGCTTTGTGCTCATAAAGTCTCAGAAAGCAGACATATATATCTAATAACATGAAATAAAGAAAGGAAGAGACTGCAGGTGGTTAACCACATTATCAAATGAAGGATATTCAGAAAACTTCTTAGATTATTAAATTAAATATAATTGTGTTTATCTTGAATATTTTAAAAAAATATTTTACATATCTACATGTCACTTCTAAAAGGAGAGATGACATCCTACCTAAAAATTTGAATCTCTTCTAGAGTTTAGCACAAGATTCTCCACACAGTAGGCACTTTGTAAACTTTGGCTGATTTGAATTATACTGAAAATCTTCTATGGCAGATTGCTTAATACTTGGAAATGTTTATAACAAATTTCCAAGAACCTTAAAAATCTGATTTCCCCCCCTTAAATTTAGACATGTGAGTTTATTGGTAAAAGGCAATGATTCTCAATGGGTTTTTTCTGAGATTTTTTCAGAGGGTCTGTGAGGTCAAAATTATTTTTATAATAATTTTTTATATTTTATATATATTTTTACAATACTAGCATGTTTTAATTTCTATAAAGTAATTACCAATACATCTAACCCATATAAACAAAACTCTTTGGAATCCCTAATAACATAAAAGGAGTTCTGCAACCAAAAACTATGAAAACCATTGGTTTAGACTTTATACAATATGAAAATTACCTCCACTAAAAGAAGTCAGTAATTTATATGTAATTTACTATTTTATAAACTTGTCTTGGACACTGATCAAGCGTACTCTTGTCAGAGGGCTAGTATATGTCAAAAGCAAGACTAGAAAGCAAGGCCAACTTTCTATTTACTATTTATTATCACTACTGTAGGATCATCAAGAACTGTGACAAATATATCAATCACAACTTGATTATCAAGTTGACTTATTGGCTTATGTTATTGTCTGAATGTCCCTGATTATGTCAGTGTCATCTGTCTTAGCTCATAAAATCAAAGTCTGAAGACTACATTTATGCTTGTTGCAGACACTGACATATAGGTAGGTATTCAATAAATGATTTTTAAAATAAAATGTCATTTATATTTTATCTGACCACATTAATCTCATTTATGAGAAGTTATAGAAAAACACGTAAGAATTTTTCAAGATAAAATCTTCTAGAACAGAAAATTACAGAAATCTTTGGGAATTGGTTACTGATTCCAAGATCTACTTCCTACAGGCTGCTGCAATTGTCTGGAGGATGGGGTACTCCATTTAAGGAGTATACTCAGGCCAGCCATTTCTTCATTTCTCACTCAGCTGTTTTTCTTTGGATTTCCCCTCTGCCAGACCCTACATTCTTTTCATCTTCCTTTTTATGAATTATTTCCCCATTAAATTATAAGCTCCTTGAGGAAAGGACTGTCTTTCTTTTTCAATTTGTATCCCTGTAATAAAACCTTATTGACTAATTTCCCTAGCTTGAATGCACTAAGGCCCTTGGTTTCAAAGCGGGG
This sequence comes from Sarcophilus harrisii, assembly GCF_902635505.1. Classification (NCBI taxonomy): domain Eukaryota; kingdom Metazoa; phylum Chordata; class Mammalia; order Dasyuromorphia; family Dasyuridae; genus Sarcophilus; species Sarcophilus harrisii. The sequence goes on from NC_045426.1 coordinate 477,088,427, forward strand.
AACACGCAATTCAATGTGTTCTTTATGCAGCAATATTTACACATAAAAAAGATTAAGGTTGGGGAAGGAACCAATTTATTTTTTTAATTAAGATTTAACTTTCCCTCCAATTACATATTAAAACAAGTTTAAAGTTTTGAATTTTAAATTCTATTCCTCTCTCTTCATCCTCCTCCCCACCGTGAGATAGTAAGCAATCAGATATAGGTTATACATATGCAATCATGTAAAGTATTGGCAGGGACCATTTAAAACTAGATGATTGGTATTAATCTCACAAATGGAGGGTTTATAAGTTAGGATGAGGGCTTTTAGAATCTGACCAGTGTCCTTTAAATCAATTGTTCTCAAACTTTTGTTCTCAGTCCATTAAAAATTATTGAGCATCTGTCCAAAGAGTTTTTGTTTATGTGAGTTATATTTATTATATTAGAAACAAAAACTATTTTGAATTTATAGATACACTGAAAAGGTTTTAGAGACTTTCACAATGCTCTGGACCATACTTTGAGAACCAGTGTTTTAAAAATTTTATGACAGATGAAAGAAAGGACTGCTCTGTGATTTCTGCAACAATCTAAAAGAAGCCTGTAAATCTACTGAGATGAACTCAGATAGGGTATCTTTTTACAAAACCTGAAGAGGCTCTGAATTTTAATTCTTACTAACCATATTCATACCATATGAAATATGGGCACAATGGTGATTTCAGTGAATAACTTTTAGTCTTTCTTCAATGCTTCAAATGATTTATGATTTCATTATTGTAGGCACTATGCTTATAGATACAGCTCACAACTATTCTATGCTTTAGTTAAGATTTAATGAGTTTTGTAGGCCAAAAAAAAGAAAGGAAAGAAGGAAGGAAGGAAGGAGGAAGAAAAAAGAGAGGGAGGAAGGAAGAGAAAGAAGAACACAAGATCATCTGCAACTTTCTGGTGAGGAATGTCCATGTTTTTCCCTTCCCCTCAATATAGATGATCCTACTTTCCTTCGATATTTTCCCTGAATACCTCAGGCTACCCTGTTTGACCTATTTTTATGTAATAATAGCTAGCCTTTACAGAGAGACTTGCAAAGGGCTTTGCAAATATTTGCTGCATTTTCTCTTTATAACAATCCTAGGAGGTAGGTGCTATTATTATCCCCATTTTACAGACAAGGAGACTGAGGCAGATGGAAGTTAAGTGACTTATTTAGTCACATGACTAGTAAGTTTCTGAGGGCAAATTTGAACTCAGACATTCCTGATTTCAGGCCCAATGTTCTCACCTAAAAAGCTATTTTCTACCATGTTTTTCCACAATTTAAGCTTTTTCAAGGTGGGGACCACTTACTTTTAACTGTATTCCCTGTATTCCCACTGCCTAGCAGTACAGTATATTCTGCACATTTTGGGAGAGGGTGGTAAGAGAAAAATCAAACCTTTTGATTTCATCAGTATAGGAAATTCCTTCTGTCAATCTAGTTTGGCACCTGCTCTGAAATTTATAATCCCTGGGACATTACTGGGCATTGCAATGCTAAATAACTTGGCTAAAGCCACACAGCAAGTACGTTGGAATTAGGATTTGAATAGGATCTTCTTTACTCCCAGGCCAGCTCTTTGTCTACTATGGCATGCTATTTCCTACAGTGCACTGCACTGGACACAGCAAGTACTTTATATATGCTTGTTGAACTGAATTCATCAGAATTGGGATTTCTGATCCCATTTCTCTCAAGAGAAATAGAAATAGATCTCTCATCTTCAATCACAGAGAGAAATTCATTGTTTTTCTTTTTGCCATATAAGGGCTCAAAAGGAGAATTCCTATTACTTAGAGTGAGAGGAGAAAATAAATTTGGGACAGAATTTCAAATGCTAAAATATTGTTTTATGCCAATATATCAAAGAATTTGGGGTCAAATGTACATGTTAGATTATTTTTTTAAAAATTATTTTTAATAATAATAGTTTTAATTTTTTACAACACATGCAAAAATAGTTTTCAACGTTCATCCTTGTAAAACCTTGTGTTCCAAATTTTTCTTCCTCCCCCCCAATAGAGAGAAAATAATCCAGAAAGGTTAAACATGTATAATTCTTCTAAACATTTATTACTCTGCACAAAAAAATCAGATCAAAGGGAAAAAAAATGAGAAAAAAGACAAGCAAGCAAACAACAACAACAACAACAACAACAAGATAAAATTATGATGTTGTGATCCATATTCAGTCCCCATAGTCCTCTCTTTGGATACAGATGGCTCTCTCCATCACAAGTGTATTGGAGTTGCCTTGACTCATCTCATTGTTGAAAAGAGCCATGTCCATCAGAACTGAACATCACACAATCTTGTTGTTGCTGTGTACAATGTTCTCTTGGTTCAAGTCACTTCACTTAGCTAAAATTTTTTTGCCAATAAACTACAATTGTCAAGAGTTCATAGATGTATTATATATGTGTATGGAGAGAGGGAGAGAGTATTCTGTAACCTTCTATCATACAACAGGAAATTTTCAAGTTGATCCCCTGTGTGGAGGTAATTGTCCATAGTGGAAGCACCTTAATCCATCAAACATGCAGAAAGCATTTATTAAGCACCAACTATGTTCCAGATACTCTGTTAAGTGTTGTACAAATCAAAAATAAGACTTTTCCTGTTCTGAAAGAACTTACATTCTACTGATGGAGGTGAAGGATAGACAAGTAGGACCAGGATATTTACATAAATACAAAATGATATGAGAGGAGGCACTGACAATGGAGGCCTTTTGTAGCACGGGATTAGTACTTGCACTGAATTTGAAGGGGGCTAAGGCTTCCAATTGGTAAAAATGAGAAGAGATAATATTTTAGATATGGGGGGGGCAGATAATCTGGATAAAGAAATGGCTGGGAGAAAAGGAAAGAAATGGGAACAAGTAGGACAGTCTTATCAGATTTTAAAGGATATGGAAAAAATAGTGGGTAAACAACATAGAAAGAGTCTGGGACAAGATTGTGAAAGTCTTTAAATCTCAAACAGAGTAATTTGAATTTAATTCTAGAGATAATAGGGAGCCATGGAAGCTTCTTGAGGCAGGGAATGACACACTCTTTCCTCTTTGTTGTTTTCTTAACTCTGTTGTCTGTTCATCTCAAATTCTAGACATATTTTCCAGCCAAACACTGTAACTCTCCCTCCCACTCCTTTCCTGTTTTTGGTTTTGTGCTCTGAATGGACTTAGCAACATTATTACATTTAAGGGGACATTAGGCAGACCAAAAAGGAGCCACCAATTGTGGAAAGCAAATGACTCCATAGCCTGTCAAGAGCCATTAGAGTGTGATCACAAGATATCACACCATCCAGGAAAGGTACCTCTCTTGGTTAACTTCCCATCTAGTTATATGAAGCACAAAAAGTCACTGAGAAGTAATTTCTTCTATTTTTGTAGGTTTATTGATACTCTCACTTATTAATTATCAGATTATATCTAACACAAGCTGCCTATCTTCCTACTCTTAGAGAAATGGAGGATGTACAACACCATTTAATGAATACATTTTTTACTTGGAAAAATATGGGGAAATATTTTTTGATTTGGTAATTATATATTGTATTATCGAAAATATGAATCAAAGAAAATGTAGCCCAGCTAGTAGAACAAGTAGACAATTAGATTGTTTTTCAGTAGAGGATCATAAAAGGAACATCATTTTTTATTTTCTTAATGTTAGCCATAAAAGAAAGAATATGAAAAACAATTTGATCATCTAGGTGTATGATGTTTCTAATTACCAAGTAAAATTAAAACAACAAAACAAATAAACTGGAGCTAGCTATAAGCTGACTAATTTATTTTCACTCAGTAGGTACATAAGATATCTACTTCAATTAAAGAAACCAGAAAGCTGTTTCCCTTCACATTGGTGAAATTTCTTACTTACCTGAGAAGACGGAGCTCTGCTAGAAGAGTAGGATTCTGCTGGGCCTTCTCTGGGGTAGGCTGGGAAGCCTGTTCATGCTCCAGCCGTAGTCTCTGGATCTCCTGTAAGATTTCTCTTAGGAGAGAAAGATAAAGTCAGAAACCATGAGTTAGCTCACTGACAGCTAAGGTCAGGGCAAATCAAACTAACAAAACAAAGGAAGGCTTATACACTGAGGACAGATGAAGCCAATGATAAGCCCTACACAAAATTGGAAAATTGTGTTTCCCTTCTGAAAATTTGTCCATATCTGTGTTACTGACATTGTAACACATGCACTACAACTTGATCTGACCTAACATAAATACCTACATAACATGAAAAATAGGGTTCTCTGCATTAACAATACATGCATGGATTATATATATGTATATATATGCATGTATATACATATATATTGCTTATCTTTTGAATTCCTCATTCTCATTCTAAGCATTGAAGCTTGGGGCTTAGAGCCTTTCTTCTTCACAATATTTCACAATATTAATCATCTTATATCAGACTTTTTGCTTCATGTTGTTGATGTATTTTTTGAGAAATGAGGAAATAAAACTCTATTTGAAATATATCTAATTCTTCAAGATTTTCTATTGTTTAATATTGTAAATCACTGGGACTGTTACTATGATTAGAATTTAAATTTGAATAATAAAGTAAGGTGTCAGTTTTAGTTTTAAAAAGTAGATTGATTAAGAGATATTTTTCTTAAAAGACAAAAATATGTCTCTCAGTTATTCAGCACCACACTCAGGAACCAAGAATCATGGACAAAAATTCAAACTGAAGAGGTTCTTTAAGAGAAAATAAAGATAAATGATGCTCATTCTGCAGAATTAGATAACCTATACTATAACCCCAAATGAAATTCTTTGCCCTGAATTTATCTGATAACCAAAAGATCAGAGGTTCTTTAAATCTTCAATTAGGTAAAGTTCCATTTTTTATTCTTCAGATTTTCAGCCTAACAATGGAGCTAAATGGGGCAGCCTTTTTTTTCAGGAAAGTGCTTTTAAAAGGATGAGCTATAATTGAATTGATGGATAATACAAGAGTGCTATTGGTGTGACCTTTGTCAGGGACTGAGGCAACACAACCCATTATTGATGTTGGTGCCTTGGCTATTATTACATTTAGGTGGACATTAGACAGACCATAAAGGAGACACAAACTGTGGAAAGCAAATGGTTCCACAGTTTGTCAAGAGCCATTAGATGGGGTCACAAGATATCACATCCTCCAGGAAAGGCACCTGCTCTTGGTCAACTCCCCATCCAGTAATATGAAGAAGAAAAAAAATCACTTAGAAGAAACAAATCACAATGGATAGAAGATGAATAGTCAGAGTCAAAGAAGTGCAAGCCATTTGGAAAGATTGCCTCTAGAATATAAAGTGTAATTAAAGCCTGATTTTCACTAAGCCACTGGCCCCTTTCTAGGACTCAGTTTCCTATTCTGTAAAATAAAGGGTTTGAATCTGTCAGTTCTTTTCCAGCTATGGAATTTTACTGATAATAGTCAAAATTGTCTGATGCTTTTTGATTTACAATGAACTTTCCTTAGGATAGTCCCTCAGACTGATGGAGAAACAGTAGAGTCTTAAGCTTTAACAAGATCCTTCTTAGGCATGCATACTGTACATAGATTCAAAGATGTGAGTTGAAGAGTGCTACTTATTTACTAACAACATAAGGCTTTCACCTTATGACCTAGTCAGAAAGTTACTTTCACCCTCTAGATGGGTGGATGAGCAGCAATGATCAAGCCCAGCTATTCTTTGTTCCTTCAAACTGGCAACAAATGTTCCAAATAAAGTAAAAGAAAATTTACTTATTTTACAATAAGAGAAAAAAGGAAACAAAGAAATAGTTACATTAAAAACCTCACAGAAAAACTTACAGACTGGCAAACGCCTCTGGTGATTGTCAAAAAATTCCATGGGATCACTCATACTTAGCACAATGCCTGGCTAATATGTTCCTGTGTAGCTTATGATCTAAAATCTAAGGGTATAAGACCCATACATGTAGATTGTGATAAATAAAAGGAGAAATGCAGTCAAAATGGAAAAGAAAGAAAGAGAATTTTTTGCTGGGGGGCATAAGGGAAGGCTTTATGAAGAAAAGAGATGTTAACCTATGCAGGAAGAGAAAGATTTTTTTTACCTTTCATTTTTAACACTATTTTACATTATAATGCTAAAGAATCATTAATTTTATCAGATATTGGGGCACTCTAAACATGGAAAATTTGATCCAGTAAGAGAAAGATTTCAATGGGAAAATATGTAGAAATAATTGTTCTTTAGTCATTTTCAGATATGTTCAACTTTTTGATTCCTTTTTTGAGGGTTTTATTAACAAAGATACTGGAATGGTTCTTCAGCTCATTTTACAGATAAGGAAATTGAGGCAAACTGAACTAAGTAACTTGCCCAGAGTTGCCTTCTTCACTCCATTGTATCACTTAGCTGCCCCAAGACACTTTTATAGTCTTATGAAATGCCTATGTAAAATGCACTGAGATAGGAGATGGCAAGAGATAAGATTATGAGAGAAGAGTAATATAAAACTTTCAAAAGGTAGATTGGAACCAAATTGTGAAAACCCTTCAATGTCAGGTTAATGAAGTTATGATTTATCCCACCACCAATAGGCAATTACAGAAACTTTTGTTCAGTCCCATAAATTATTTTGGTCTCATCACCTTTCTCCTGGATATCTGTGATAGCTCCCTTATTGTCCTCTCTGTTTCAGGTCTCCCGAAAGTCTAACCCATCACTCACCCAGATGCCAATATGATTTTCCTTAAGTGCAGGTCTAGACATATTATCCTTTTTCCGGATATACTCAAGTGGTTCCCTGTTACTTTAATCTGCCTTTTTATTTCTTTTCAATAACCCTTTGTAGTTTAGTCATACTAGCCTGTTTACTATTATTCAAACATAATTCTCTGTCTCCCATTTTCATGTCTTTTAACTGGCTTTTCCCAGTGCTCTAAATTCTTTCCCTCCTCACCTAGCTCCCTTCAAGGCTCAAGTATGAGCATCTTTAGGAAGCTTTTCATTATTCTCAGTTATTAGTGACTTTTCCTTACAGGTTACCCTGTATCTACATTATATGGCTCTTCTATATCTTATATATGTTTGTCTCCCAAATCAGGTATCTTAAAGTTTTTACTTTTTTTTTGACTATCCAGAGCTTGTCATAACTACTACTACTACTACTACTACTAGCTAGAATTTACATTCCATATATTATGTATCAAGCACTATATTGTTGTTCAGTTGTGTGATTTTTTGTGATACCATTTGGAGTTTTCTTGGCAGAGATACTGGGATGGTTTGCCATTTCCTTCTCCAGTACATTTAACAGATGAGAAACTGAGGCAACCAGGATCACACAGTTAGTAAGTGTCTGAGACCAGATTTGAACTCAGGAACATGAGTTTTTTTGACTCTAGGCCTGGAACTCTATGCCCTGTGTTACCTAGCCACTTACTAAGCACTTTACAAAACACTTCATTGGATCCTCACAACAACCCTGGGGGAGGTAAGTGCTATTACAACTCCCACTGTCAAACTGAGGAAACTGAGATAAATAATAGTTAAGTAACTTGCCCAGAGTCACACAATAAGTGTCTGAGACTGAATTTGCACTCAGTCCTTTCTGATTAGGCCTATCTACTCTCACTGTTCTACCTAACTGCCCTAAGTATTTTTTAGTAGTAAATGCTTAAAATGCTTGTGGATTAAGTGATTGTTGATTGGCAGCTTTGTGAAAGATAGACTCCTGGGGAAAAAGAGAAATTGTTCAGGATATTTATTATGTTATATATAATACATATTATATAACATATTTATTATATTGTATTTTTTATTACTATGCCACAGAAATGATAAGATTCTGAACATATGAAACACAGTGAATAAAGTGTGTCATTTGGAATCAGGAAGCCCTGGGTTCAAATTCTACTCACATACTTACTAGCTTTGTGAACTCATTTAACTTCTCTAAGGTCTGATTTAATTTTTTACAGAATGAATCATGTTATCTGGCCCAGATGAATAATGTCTTCAAGTCCTGAATGAGTTGCCAGATGTAATTAATTGCTGAGCCACTGTAAATAATATTTAAAAGGTCATGGAAAATGGAAAAGGCATCTCAAGAAGGACAAATATTGTCCCAAATTTTTTTTTTTAAAGAAAAACAGTATAAGCAAACTATGGGCCAATGAACTTAAGTCTGATTCCTGGAAAAAGTCTAGAATTGATCATTAAAGAAATAGTTGATGAACAATCAGAATAAGGAGTGGTGATTAAAAAGAGCCAACATGGATTCATTGAAAACAGGACTCATTGAGAATAAGATAATCTCATTTCCTAGAATACCTTGGCCATAGTTTATATGGCAGGAAAATTCCAGCAGAGAATCCCAAGAATCTATGCTTGGCCTGTGCTGTTGAATATTTGTAACAATGACTTTGATAAAACCATTGAAAGCAGCCTCCTCAAATCTGCTTGGGAGTGCTAATGAACATACTGGATGACAGTCAAGATCCAAAATAATCTTGACAGACTAGAGCAATGTGATGAATCTAATAAGATGAAATTCATTAGAGATAAATATAAAATCTTGTACTATTTGCCAAAAAAATATCAACTTGAATTCATGCTGAAGATATTGAAACTGAAGAAGAGAAAACTCAAATTGAATACAATAACTGTCTTAAAAGTGTGTGCAAGGCTCAAATGTGGATTAGACTTATTATGATTAGGCTCCAGAGAGCAAAACCAGGAGCAATAGGTAGAAGTTAAGAGGAGGTCAATTTAGATTTTAAGTCAAGGAAAACTTCACAACAAGAACTATCTTAAAATAATTTTTCACCTGTGTCCAACTCTTCATGATTCTATTTGGCGTTTTCTTGGAAGAGTTACTAGAATGATTTGCCATTTCCTTCTTTAGCTCATTTGATAGCTAAGGAAACTGAGGTGAAGTTAAGTGACTTGCCCAGGGTCACACAGCTAATAAGTGTCTGAGGCCAGATTTGAATTCAAGAAGAAGAGTCTTTTGCTTTTTCTAATTAGCCACCTATTTGCCTTGTCTTAAAGTAGAATGTGCTAAAAAAGCTATTGGACTGTTCATATCTTTTGACCCAGCAATTCTATTACTAATTCTATACCCCAAAGAGATCAAAAAAAGAGGAGAAGGATCCACATGGACAAAAATATTTATAGGAGTTTTTTGCAATGTAAAATTGGAAATTGAGGGGATTCCCATCAATTGAAGAATGGTTGAATGATATATAATTGTGATGGAATACTTTTGTGTTGTAAAACATGATGAAAGGGATGGTTTCAGAGAAACCTGAAAAGACATGTATAAACTGATGCAAAGTAAAGTGAGAACCAGGGAAACCATTTAGTCAGTAACAGCACTATTGTAATTATAATTGACTGTGAAAGACATAGTAATTGATGATCATGATGACCTAACACAATTCCAAAGGATTCATAATGAAAAAATGTGATTCACCTAAAAACAGAGAACTGATGGATTAAGTAAGCAGATTGAAGCATATATTTTCTCTCTCTTTTTTTTTTTTTTCTTGCTTTTTTTCTTTTCCAGAACAGGGTTAATGTGGAAATTTGTTTTGCATGATTTCGTGTAAAGAAGGTATTTTTTTGCCTTCTTAGTGGAGGAAGAAAGGGGTGAATTTGAAACTGGAAAAGAATTGAATCATGAAAAAAATACAAAGTAGAATGGGCTGTCTCAAAACAGGGGGGTAAAGATCTTCAAATAGTTTCTGACTTATCAGATAGATTAAGTAAAGATTCCTTTCATGTATAGGATGGATCAGATGTCTACTGAAGGCTCTTCCATTTTTCTTGGTGTTCATTTGAAACCTGAATGAGCTCATGAAGTGTCAAGCACTTTTCAAATCCTAAAGGACTATATAAAATTAGTTATTATTGAAGACGGGGGACAAGATGGAAGATAGATTTTTTTGGTACAGAAAGAAGACATCTTGGCAAATGACTGATATATGGAGCAGTGAGTGAGAAGGAAAAAATGAGTTTGAGATTTGAGCTCAAGAATAAGTGAGTGGGAGGATTGTGTACCATCAACAAAAAGTAGGAAAATTCTATTTGGTTAACTATTTACTGTTAAATTCCTTACAGCCCTTCTTCTGTATTGTAAAATTCTTGTTCCCAGAGCTACGTAAATTGAGGGTTACCGTGTATAACTAAATTGCTCTTATATTCCAATTTTGATGTGGCTACATCTCTCCAGAGGCAAGAAAAATTCTTGTGGTCAAGCAGTCATAGTCTTACATTATGAAGCTAATCCTATACTCACCAAAGAACATTTAATGATGAGAGTCTATATATTTAAGGACCAAAGTGCATTCTTTTAGGGAAATTAAAAAAAAATCATCAAAATAGTAAAATTTGTTTAACTTAGCACAGTGCCTGACACATAATAAGCACTTAATAAATGCTTGTCGACTGACTGACTTTAGAGAAAAATATACCGAGGTTTGAATTTGGACAGAAATTGGATTCCTGGTTTGGATACTTAGTACTTTTGTAACCTCCAGCAAGTCATTTCTCTGGGGCTCACATTCTTTATCTGTAAAATGAAGGAATTAATAGATAAGAGGCCTCCAAGGTCTCTTCCAGTTTTAAATTTATTATCTCACGATCCTATTATTTACTCAGAATTTGTAATCCAAAACCTGTAGGCAAGAAGTTTCCAGTTTCATTTTAGGCCTGAACAAATGAATATTAAAACTAATGTGTGTGAGGGTACTTTTGCTTTGATCCAGTAGCAAAAGCTTATGGTCCATTCAGCTAATCTGCAGCATATGCTTACTTAGTACTGAATGTTGGTACTATTCTAGAAAAACATGGAATGAGGTAAAGTAACTTATATGTGAAGTATTAAAAATCATTGCTAAGGAATTGAATAGGTCTGGATTTTGATATTTTATAAACTCTTAAAATTACAGTCAAAATAAATATTCTAAAACATAGAAGTTTCATCATTTCCAAGAAAACAAAAACAAGCAATAGGAAAAGCTTAATATCACTTTCAAAAATAGAAATGACCCAAAGAAATAAAATTATTAAAAAGTCTCAAAAAAAAACTCTGTGTGTCTGAGTTTCTGTTTGTATAATAGACCAAAAATGATTAAAGTCAAAATGCCAAAAGGAAAACATTGAACCACACCATGAACAGAACCAGAGACAATACTAACATTTACTCAAATTATAACAAAATGGATAGTAAACACACTGAAGGAATTAAAAAGAAAAATTATAAAAAATAACATAAGATAAAATATGGAAAGACCAGGTTATTACTAAAGGTTTTAGATTGAGCTAATAACAAGTTCAATGGTTTAAAAATATTTACAAAGAATATGAATCAAATAATATATCAAATATAATTTATGCATTTCTAATTATTTATATTTCCATTGCTATTAAATTAATCAAATGAATATTAACCTGTGGTGTTAATGATTTTATCAGGATGTTAATGCTACATGGAGGCCCTCTTATCTTTCAGTTCCAGAAATTGAATATTGAACTCCATTCCCTCTGATTTTCTTTGTGGTAACTTTACCAAGAAAGCCATTGCTGAGATATGACATACAAGTTAGCCAAGTTTAATCAATCAATCAACTTCTTAGCGAGTGCCCTCTATGTTGCTAATCCAGTTATGTTGTCTAGCTTTGGAAGAAGATAAAATCAAAGAAGAGAATGTAGAAAAGAAAGATATAAGGGCCAATCACCTTTATAAACTACTACATTTAAAAATGGGAAAATGACAAAAAGTTACTATAAAATTATTTATTCATTTTAAACATTTATCTTTTTTAAATTTGAGGTCTAAATGTTTTTTCCTCTTTCTAACCCCTTTCCCACTCACTGAGAAGGCAAGCAATGTAATATTAATTATATTATAGAATCACTGATCTAGAATTGGAGGAACAAGAACTCATCTAGTCCAGCCCTTTCATTTTATAGATAAGGAAATTGCAATCTAGGAAGGTTAGCTGACACAGCTACTAAGTGTCTGAAGCCAGCACTCAGGAAGATACTTCAGATATAGCACTCTATCTCCTATGCCACTTAGATGCCCTTTCCTTGATTATACAAATTTGTAATAAGAATTTCATATTTCTTTTTTTAAAGGGCAAAAGGAGATGTGAGGGAGAGGTAATAGAGTTTTTTTCATTAAAAATAAAACTAAACAAAACAGAAATGGCACTGAATTGAGACTAGGTTGGAAGAAAAGTAAAAACTTGGGCCTGGGAAACTGATGGATTTAGCAAAAGTGAGTGAGAAAGATCATGATTTGACTAGAAACTTAAAACATTCATTAAATATTAACAATAAAATATTTGAAAAATTCATATAAAAGCAAAACTTTATCACATAGCTTCATAAAACTAGTTTTTCACAATTTAGTAAACAACTTTCATTAATAATAAGGAATACTTCTTCTTCTCTTAAGAGTGATAACTGATAGGAGAAGATAGGTAAGGATTTTAAAATACAATCTAAATGAATAATGATACAGTAAGAACAAAATGCCAATATGGCTTAAAAGCTCTTACCTGTTCTTGTTTTCAAGTTCTGCAATCAGCTGCCTTTGTTGTTTATTTGCATCAATGGTGAAAGAGATATCAGAAGCACCCCTTTGCTGACTAGGCTGCTGTAAAAGACATGATATGAAATATTTAATATTAGAGAATACAAAACCATGTCCATCACAGTGAATCTTCCCTGAAGAATCTCAATAAAATCTTTGTAAGTTATGCTGAGATGTGTGGAAAAGGTATACTTTTTATGAAAACCAAATGGGAAATCAACAAAATAAAATAAAATAAGCTGATATAGTTGGAAGAATTTTGGACTTAGAGCTAAGTAGTAAATATTTATTGAGAGCCAGGTGTCAGAGTTGACAGAACGTCAGACAGAGTCAGAAACACAAATTAGAATTCTGTTCCAGACTCAGTTTCCTCATTCTCAAAATGAAGAAAACAATATTACTTACAACATAGGGCTGTTCTAAGTTTATCTATATTTATATGTACCTATTGATATGTAATAAATAAAAATAATATAAAAGGCTTTGAAAATCTTAATGCCAAACATAAATGCTATAATTATTATAATAATTACAGAGAATATGTATTTATATTTAAGTGCAAGACTTGATTTTAAAAATTAGACACTTCTAATGGTAGTTGTGTGATCATAGAGAAAACATTTTTATTTTTTTAAGCCTCATTTTTGTCTATAGAAAGTAAGATTATAATACCTATATCTATAAATTATATATGACTATATATAATTTATATATATATAAATTTATATAAAATAAGATTATAATACTTATGTTGTCTGCCAAACAGGATTTAATCAATTAATAACTACTTATTTAATACCTACTGTGTACTTGCTACAAATTATGCTAGGTGTTGAGAGTGCAAGTTTTTTTAAAAGGGGAAAATATTGAGAGTAAAGAACTTTACAAATATTAAACTATAATATTGCTAACATTAGTAACATTTAATAGTTTTATTATTATTTATTCCAATGGATATATAATAGTATTTTCCTGTGAAGATTTTGTATGTAAATGATGAATTTCCCTATCTAAGCCAGCTGAGGTTTTCAATGCTTGTTTTCTGCTCTATAATCTCTAGCAATGGGTAGAGAAATGAACTAGTTGGATAAACTCATTGAATAGTTATACCATAAACCACATAAAAATAAGAATTAAAAAGTGAATATAATCAATCAATTATTTCCTTTATACCAGGTATGGGGAACTTTAGTTACTCTCAGAGCCTTATGAATCAGAAAAGTAATATCAACTGATGACCACATAAATAAAAACAACTTAATTCAATTTTTCTTTTAAAAAGGGAAATAAATATAAAGTATGTATACATGTAAGTATGTGAAAAAATATATATATGTCTGAAATTTAAGAATGGAGAAAAGAAAGACTAATAAGTAGACATAAGGACAGGAGCTAGATCTGTGACTTCATTAAGACAGAGAGTTTTAGGTGAGAAAACACCCTCTATCAAGACATATCATCCTGGAAAAAAAGAGACTTTGATATGGTTTCTATCTTCTAATATAAAGATCACTCCAGTTAAGTCAATAAGCATTTATTAAACACCCACAGTGTGGCAGGCACCTTGCTAAACATTGGTGACACAAAAACTATGGCTTTTCCTCTAGGAGCAATCTTATGAGGCAACATACCAACAATTATATACAAAAAGACAATTACGATAAATTGTAGATTACCTCAGAGGAGATGATTAAAATTAAAGTTTATCTGGGAAGGGCTTCTCCTGAACTATAATCTTAGACTACTTAGAGCAGAAATGTCAAACATGCGGCCTGTGTCCTTCAATACTCTCAAATGTGGCCTGAATCAGATTAAAATGTTATTGGGAAATTTTTTAACAAAATAAATAAAAATATAATAAAACATAAATAATAATATTTTTTAAACCTAAGTCAATATGTTGCCCTTAAGGATTCTTATATATGGATTGGTGGTCTCTCTTCTATTAGATTTTGACATCAGTGCCCTTAGATTCAAGTTTAAAAGATAGAAAGAGAGAGTAGAGAAAATGAGGAGAGGGAAATACACAGAGAAAGCAAAACATATGGCTATGAACACAAAGAATAAGAACTATTTAAGGAAAGACAAAACCAGAGCAAAACAGACCCAAAATAAGATAATATACACAAAGATAATCTGTATCCAGAGAGATATATAGAAAGACAATCTATCTGTATGTCTCTGTCTTTTCCTCCCTTCTTATCTCCTTTATCCCTTTTTCTTTCCTTTGCACATGAGTGTATAAATCAATACATAGTAACAAAGAAGGAAATTAACTTCAAAGAAGACAGGGGCAAATCCCTATCTTGTAAAATATTTAGTATATTTATAGAAATGTAATTTTTAAAATAAATTTTTAAATCTTACTGTATTTTTATAACTATAAACAAATGGGGATTTCACATCTTTCTTCTTATTTTATAGGGTAGATGAAAATGAATTCAAAGGGCGCATCTGGATTCATGTGATAGAGCTTCCCATTCTTGACTGGAATAATGCCAAAAAATTATATTAACTAAAATCTTCCTTGAATTGACTAGTTTTATTGCCGCATACTTGAACTATAATTTTCTTTTCTTATTGAGGCAAAACCTTAGACTTTTCCTTACGGCTCTATCAGAGACAAGGAGCATGGAGAAATAAGGTAAAAACATGGCCTGGGAAGATTTAAATGTGTAAAGGAAAGAAAGTATACTCAAGTAAATGAGTTGTTAAGTTACCTTTCCAACCTCATGTTTCTTTTTAATCTATGATCTCTTACTGAATCACAGAATTTGATACCTTGGAAGGTATATTAGTTACCATTTTGTTCAATTTCTACCTGAAAGGAAATCTTATTAAAACATAAGCAATAAGTGGTTACCATGCCTCTGCTCTAAGGAGAGGGAAACCTACTACTCTTGAGAATGTTCCATTTTTAGACAGTTCTAATTGTTATGAAATATTTTTTTTCCTGTCATTAAGCTAAATTTTGTCTCCATTAGTCTTTTTAATTATTCAGCTACTAGAATTGTTAGAGAATTTACAAAGCAGCTGGATTTGTAGCAGGGATAGGGGTGAGGTGAAATATTCTCTTTGGCTGATCTACTACAAATATGGTGTAAATTGAGTCAGGGAAGTGGAGTGTTCTGGAGTATTAGGGGCTGGCAATGGGTGTCTTAGAGTAAGGGTTGGAAGAATAGGAACCACTTTTTCCACCCACTGCTTCCTTTCTATAAAAGCTACTTACAGTAAAACAAATATATGGATCAATACTAAATAGAAAACTAACTGGGCAAGGCATTTGCTAAGAAGCTTGTATGAGTTTGTCCTTCCAATTGACCCCACTGAGCATTAGTCATCTAACAGAAATGGTATTCCGGACACTCAGTGCTGAAGTCTTTTTGATTTAATCTTCATCCCTGCTCCTTTTTCTTCTGAGATGTGATGAGCTAGAAGACTGTAATGAGATTGACCTTATTCATGCTATTTGATTTTTTACACACTTCAATGCTACCTCTAGTCCACTGAGTTTTATTTTGAAAAAAAAAAATACATTTTTAGCTTTTAATTCCTCTCAGTCATGAAAATCTGACAATGCCATGGTCAATACACTGAATTGTGAAGAAGTGCCAGGATTAATGCTTTGGGTCGTTATATTGCTCCCGTCCAAGATCATTAATGAGAATGCTCTGAAGTTGTTTCTGATAGCTATGATGTCTGAGAATAATAAAAAACAAATGAAGATGCCATGTACCTCCCAACAATCCAAAGTCCAAAGACATCCTCTATTTCACACATTTGCATTTTGAATAAAGTGCCAGATTGATTTTAATTCTTTCTGTTGGAGAGATGTCCAATCAGTATTACCTTTACTACCTTTTTTCCAATTCTACAAATAGAAAAAAAAAAAAAACAATGTTTTTTCTACAAGTGTTGTGTTTTGGATTTGATTTTGGCCAGGTCCAAATAGTGTATGAGGGATGGGTGTGAAAAGACACTGATAAACTTTTGGTCTTAATTCTAATTCTCAGCTGAATCACTGAGTGATATTGTCTAGTTTATTACAGCATCATAAATTTAGAATTGGATGGGATCTTAAAATCCCTATCATTCTTCTAACCCACAGAAGGTACTTAATATTAAATGCTTATTGACTAACTGAAAAAGATAGTAAGCACTAGTCCATTTTAAAATTATATGTAAATGTAATTTTTGCTAAGGTATAAAAAATCTTTAAAAAATTAATAAATTAGTAAGAATAAAACTTTATATTGAAAACAAGAGTTATAATAAGATAACCTCTAAATGTGAAATGGAAGGAAAAAGTCTGGTAGTTGCCCAGAACTTCCTCAAGAATCATTGAAGACGATTTCCCTTAAGGAAAACTTACAGATGAGGATGTCTCTGCTGCCAGTCTTGCTGCATATCTGGCAATCAATCTGTGTTCTTCATCCAGACGGTTTGGGCTGTCAAGCATGCTGTTCAAAATAGGAGATGGAGGATATAGTTAGTCCAGTAAAGAAACATTTTATCTTGCTGTAAGAGTTATTTGCTACTTCATTTTTTCTCCACTGCAGAATACAAATCAATTACAGAAAATTATGTTAGTTTAATTCCACAGAATATTCTAAAAGCCAGAAGCAAGAAGACTTAAAATCTTTGCCTTTGTTCAATCTCATCCTATAGCTAAGAACTTGTATGCCAAAGTGACCATTTTGATTACCTCTCTTGATGAAGGACAAATCTCACTAATTTCATTACTGAATGGAATTAGGCAAATTTAATCAATTCTGCATTCCCTTTCACAAGACTGGGAATTATAGGACTGGAGCTCATCAACAATGGGAAAATTTCAGGTGATGTCAGATTCCCATTCTTGCCGCATATATTATCTTATGTTATAATAATAATGCTGATGACAGCTAGTATTTATATATTGTTTTAAGGTTTGGAAAACATTTTATTCTCTCATTTTATCTTCATATCTTCCAGGGAGGTAAAGGCAATTATTATCCCCATTTTACATATGAGGAAACTGAGGCAGATATAAGTTAAGTGATTTATCACAACTAGTAAGTTTCTGAAGGAGCTGCAATAAATAGTATTATCCTCATTTGACAGGTGAGGGCACTGAGACTCAAAAGAGTTAAATGAATTGCCCATGATAATATGTTCAGAACCTAGTTGTAAGTCAGGTTTTCTTGACTCTATATCTAGCTATCTATATAGTGGAAAACAAGCTCTCTCAGTATGTTTTGTCACCCCAACTTGGGGGCTTTAGAAAACAGGACACAATATTTTAATCACCCTGCTGTGGGAGCTCTAGAAAGCAATGGTACATTTTGTCACTCCAAATTGGAGGCTCTAGAAAGCAGGACACAACACAGATTCATAATGAATGACTGTCAGAAGTCACTTTATCAAAGAATTTTCAAATTTTGAAGATTAAAGGGATTCATTACTAACAAGCAAGTATAAATAAAAATGAAGGTTATTTAAAAAAACACATCCATCAATCTAAGACTTAAAATTATGGAATTATATCTAAAAGGCTATAATTCATATTTTCTTGCTCCCCAACATTACCACAACTGAATGAACTTAAGGGTGAAGTGATAGATCACCTCTTTGTGTGCACACAGGATTTATGAGTCCACATCTGTGACTTCAATATGTTCAAATTATACATGTACAAGGGTAAATGAAGCATCCTGTAATAAATTCCATTATTTCACTGCCCCAATTACAAATGGTTGTAAATGAATAGCCAATAATACCTAAATCATTAAAATAAACACTGATTCCTGCACTTTGTTTATCTCTAGTTATTTATATCTGAACTATAATCAGTAAGACCTGGAAACCAGCTTAGTTGGATTAAATGGTTGTTGCAGGAAAGACTGTGGTGAGAGAGAGAGGGGAGGGGGGAAGAAGAGAGAGGGAAGAGGAAAGGGAGGGAGAGAGAGGGAGAGAAAAAGAGAGGGAGGGGGAGAGAAAGAGAGAGAGACAGACAGAGAGAGAGAGAGAGGCAGAGAGAGAGAGAGAGAGAGAGAGAGAGAGTGTGAGTGTTTGAGAGAGGGCAGAAATTCATCACTGAATAAATGTTTCATTCTCTCTTTTGTCTGATTAACCAACAGCATGCTGCTGCAAGATTGAAATTTTAGGAAATTTAAGTTGCTGCAACCAAACCACTATCTGCTAAATTATATTTTTAATTAAATTAAATTAATAATTCAAAAAAGCAAAGATTTCAGGTAGGCAGCTAACATAGTATAAATGGAACAGAGTGTGGGATTTGGAGTCAAACTAAATTAAAATCCAGTCTCAAACACTTATTAGTTTTGTGACCCTGAACAAATCATTTAACCCTGGTTGTCTCAGTTTTCTCACCTGTAAAATGAGATAGAGAAGGAAATATCAAACTTCTCCAATATCTTTGTCATGAACTTCCCCACTCATCCCCATAAACGGAGTCACAAAGAATCAGACATGACTAAAATAATTGAACAACACAAAAAGATGTCAGGTTACACTACCATGTTCTTTCATACTTATACCATGGAGAAACCTCTTCTCAGAATACTCTTTCAATGTTGAGGCTGTGGGTCCTGGGTCATAAGATCATAGAATAAGAACTTGAAGAAATTGGAGGTCACTTAGTCCAACTCTCTTATTTTACAGCTCAGTAAAGTGAGGTTCAGAGAACAGAAACTATTGTCTCAGGACAGAGAAGCAGTAAGTGGCTAAATCAGGATCCAGTGAATGTAAATTCTAAACTGATTTCAAGGAGGCCCGCATGCCCATTTGGTACTCTCCTATATGCTGTAAAGATATTTGAAATTCTACCTTGAAATAATAATTTATTTGGGTCTTAAATCCTTTTTGCTTCTCAGGAGCCCATATTAAAATGCCACGTGGAAGGCTAACATCTTACAATGTTACTACCTAACATTTTAGAAATGAGATAATAATTTTAGAACTATAGAGGACTTTAAAGACCATATAAACTTATCCCCACATTTTATAGATGAGAAAACTGACATCCAGAGAAGTTAAGTGATGTGTAGAAAGTCATGCTTTGTTTCCAACTCTTTGGGGTTTTTTTTTGTAGTTTCCTTGGCAAAGATACTGCAGTGGTTTGCCATTTCCTTCTCCAACTCATTTCACAGATGAGGAAATTAAGGCAAACGGTATAAAATGACTTACTCAGGATAACACAGGTAGCAAGTATTCTTGAGGTCAAATTTGAATTCAGGTCTTTCTGACTCCAGACCTGTTATTTTCTCTACTGTGCCGCCTAGCAGACTGCCCTAATTTTTTTTTTTTTTGCTGAGGCAATTGGGGTTAAGTGACTTGCCCAGGGTCACACAGGTAGGAAGTGTTAAGTGTCTGAGGTCAAATTTGAACTCAGGTCCTCCTGACTTCAGGGCTGGTGCTCTATCCACTATACTAACTTGCTGCCCCTCTAATTTTAAATATATTTTTACATGTATTTCATTGTTTCTTACATTAAAATATAGGATCCTTATGAACAGAGATTTTTTTATTCTTTGTACTTTTAGCTTCAGCAAATAGCAGAGTTCCTGGCATACAGAAGATATTTAATAAATGCTTATTTAATTGATAGTGATAGAAGTAGAATATGAATTCAGGGCTCCTGATTCCATGACCAGTAATTTATTTATTATAGCAAACTGCACCATAGTTATATAGAGTTTTTACAAAATTTACAAAGCCATTTTTTCATAATATCTGTATTAGGTAGTAATATATAAATTTGTAAACTCCCCCCTCCCTGACACCAAATAAAAATATTGGGACTCAAAAGGTAAGTTGACTTATTTATAGTTACCAAGGTAGTAAGGAGACTTAGTAGCAAAGGAAAGGGCCAGAATCCGAGTCTTTTGATACTCTAAATCTTCGAACTTTCCAACCATATTATATAGTAACATATACCTCAAATTTGCTACTGCTACTAGGAAAACTGAGGCAGGCAGATCATTTGAGCTTAGAACCATTAAGCTAAAATTCAGCTAAAGATGATTAGCTATGCAAAGATATCAAAGAAAGGGAAAATAATCTATTTGTATAAAAATATTTATAGCAGCTTTTTTGTGATAGCAAAGATTAGAAATAAAAAAGATGGCCATCCATTGGGAAATGCTGAACAAATTATGGTATATGATTATAATGGAATACTATTGTGCTGTATGAAATGATGAGGGGGATGGTTTTAGAAAAATCTGGGAAGGGCTATATGAATCAATGCAGAGTGAAGTGAGCAAAGCCAGGAAATCACATTGCACATAGTAATAGCAATATTGTAATGATGATCAACTATGAAAAATTTGGCTAGATAATGATCCAAGACAATTCCAAAGGATCTATGATGAAAAATGCGATCTGCCTTCAAAAAGAGAACTGAGGAACTCTGAATAACAGCCTGAGGCATATTTAAAAATTTTTCTTTATCTTTCCTGTTTTGTGTATATTTGTTTTCTTTTGCAAGACGGCTAGTTGTAGAAATATGTTTTGTTTGACTTTACATATATATTTACATATGTAATCAATATGATTAATCAATATCAATATGATATTATTTTCCTTTGTTTCCAACTCTTTGGGTTTTTTTTTTTGTAGTTTCCTTGGCAAAGATACTGCCATTTCCTTCTCCAACTCATTTCACAGATGAGGAAACTGAGGCAAACGGTATAAAATGACTTAGGATCACACAGGTTGGGGGAGTGGCAGATAGGAAGGAGAGGATTTGGAACTCAAAATTTAAGAAAAAAATAATATTAATTTTTTCCATGTTAAAAAAAGATGATTGGATGTTCACGCTTTCTGGCACCAATAAGGTGAGCTTCTAAGAGTAGAGGACTAACAGGATGCCTAAAGAGGGGTGAACCAGCCAAGGTGGAAACAGAGCAGGTTAAAGCTCCTGCAACTGGGTTTTGTGAGAGACTGCTGGATTTCCAACCTAGGCAAGATAGGGAGACCCAGTACTTGTTCATATAAAAAAGGGGAGGTCTTTTAAACATGTACCAAAAGTGAATAGTTAAATAGAACAGATTGTGAAACAGCTCCCACATTTTCATTTCAGTTTACATAAGGTACATAAAGATGTCCATATGCACACAAATACACATATACATACTACATATATATAATTACATATATACATACATGCATGTGATTCTTCCCTTTTAAATGACTAGAATTTTT
The DNA here is from genome assembly GCF_902635505.1 of Sarcophilus harrisii. NCBI lineage: Eukaryota > Metazoa > Chordata > Mammalia > Dasyuromorphia > Dasyuridae > Sarcophilus > Sarcophilus harrisii. The sequence goes on from NC_045426.1 coordinate 477,110,250, forward strand.
AATGATAATGTGTACAAGTATTAAGATACCTAATACATATGTGATAAAAATATTCTACACTTTCTGGTGAAGAGGTAGAAGTGCTTTTCTTTCTCTTACAACTTTTACTCTCTATATAAGTTTAAAATTCATGATTGGTTTGGCTGCTAAAGCTGAGAATGTCAAAACTACATAAGGCAATCAAATTTCTTAGCTAATTAAGAACAATTAAAGTCAAACTTGTAACATCTATGAATTTTTGATGCCATTTCTAATTTTAAAATACCCTAATAGTTATATGCTATTCGTTGTACAATATGAAACTGGCTGAAAATAACAAGGATTTTCACTGCTTCTCACCCCCTGACTGGTATCTTATATTACAGAATATATACTTTAATTCCATTAATAAAGAGACATTTTAAAATATGGAGATTTCTAACCATTTTCTTTAAAGTGGAAATTTTTTTAAAAAAGGTTTTAACTATTGAAAACAGAATCATGGGCTATACCAGCTGTAAATGTGGCCCAGATATCTAGTAATGTTATAATACACAAAAAATTTGACAAGATAAAGAATAATATGGTTGCAAATATAAGCTTAGGTAAAGACTGTGCTAAGTATTTGCAAAAAACATAAATGAAACACAATACAAGAGCAAAGAATACAAGGAGCATTCATCTCCTAGGTAGACGGGATTTCATTGATGCAGACATGAAGGAATATATTCAGCCATTTCTTTGTAATTTATAGAAGTTAGATGATATAGTGGTTAGAGCATTTGATTTGGAAGGCCTGAGTTCAAATCCTGTGTCAGAAACTTACCAGTTGTGTTACCCTGGGCAGCCACATTAACTCTCTTTGCCTCACTAATATCTATCATAAAATGAGGTTAATAAAAATACCTACTCATTGGATAGGTGGGAGGATCAAATGAGATAGCATGTGTAAAATGCTTTATAAACCTTTAAAGGAATATATACATATACATTATAATAAGAATTACAATGATATATTATGTTATAATGCAGGATACTCCAAAAGTCTTAGTACAGGTTTATATTCTTAAGCTTATTACATAGGGAACAGCCCATATGATGATGATGATGATGATTAATAATAATAATAATAGACAATCATTGTTATTATCATCACTATAATGATATTTTGCTTTTGGAATGATTTGATATTATTATAAAACAACATGCATTGTGATGATGATGATGAAGATACCTGAGAGAATATAGGAGTTTTTGAGGGTCAGTAACAAATATGTGGAAAAGACAGAACTTGAAAGGTAATCTTTCTGACTCTCTGTTCATCTCTCTAGCCATTAGGCACACTGTCACACTACTACCTTAGTAAATTCTATCATGCTTCTTGCTTTATATACTTCTTGGGTCTTTGTGTGCAGAGCATAAAGTGTTGTGATAAAAGATTTAATAAGCAGGAGGCCCAGTTCCTGATCTTAATTTAGCATTTGATGGATAAAAGAGGAAAGAAGTTGAAACATTAATCTATAAAATGCCTCAAAAATACCTGCTGAACAGCATTGAACAAGTATAAATGAACTTAATTTAAGAGGAATAAATATTATTAGTTAGCATTTATACAGTGTTTACTGTGTGCCTGCTACTAATTCTAAGTGCTTTTAAAATATTATCTCACTTTATCCTATGGACAACTCTGGGAGTAAGGTGCTGTTGTTATTCCTACTTTACAGTTGAGCAAACCTGAGGCAAGAGGCTATTGTCTTGCCCAGGATTACACAACTAGTAAGTGAGGTTTGAACTCAGGTTTTCCTGATAGGTCAAGCTGCAGCACCCAACTGCTTTAGTACTTAATATTGAGATACTAAGAAATGCAATGATTGGAATCCATTCAACCCAGACTAAGGAAACTCCTTGGAAAATAAGTTTTAAACTGTGTTTTTTTTCCCTTCCCAAAGAGGTGAGAGCTATTGTCAAAGAGAGAAAGTTAAAGGTAAAAATAAGGGTGGTGAGGGAGAATAGATCATTATAATACTTTCAAATCTCTGATACACAAATATCTTTACTAGGTTTCAAAGTTCATTTTTTTTCAAAACTATGAGAAGAGGGTAAAGAGAAAATGAAAAAAAAATCTATAGCTTATGTTTATATACATATAAGACTTAGCAATGTATGCTTGTAGAAAGGATGAGTCAAAACAATATTGGGAAGAGAAAATGGAAGAATTAAAAGAGAAGATAAAATCCACAGAAAATATGAAGGATATCTTTTTTGAACAGAGCCTGCCTCATTTAATAATTTTTAATTCTATTTTTGGTTTTCTTCAGAAGCAACATATGGCTATCTCCACATGGAAGGGTAGTACATTTATAGACAGTTTTATGTCCTTATGTGACCATGAAGTCACTGTGATTAAGCAGCAGCTAGTGAAAAAAGTCTGAGCATGACAGTTTTTTTTTCCTTCAGCAATTTAGAAAAAGGTTGTTATTTTAATTAAGAAAAGGGCCAAGAAATGGTTGAAGTACTTGGGATTCACTTGAAGTTGTGGATAAAAGGAGACTATCACATTGTCTTCACAAAGAAATTCATCTGTGGCCAAAATACATGTTTGAAGATGAGATAAAATTTTTATGTGTCAAAATAATTTCTGTAAATTAACATATCACCAAATATACCAGAAATTAAATTAATGTCAACTCCTTCCTTTAAAAGTTTTGACAGGCTGATTAATAAGGAAATATATGAAAGCACTTTGAGATGTATGAAATAATTCAAATGTAAGATGTTATTATAATTGAAGACCTTAGGTTAATATCTGTAAACAAGTAATAACAATTAGCAAATTGATAAATACTAACCCGTCATAGATATCTATTAGGAAGAGAAAGCATTTATTAGCATAAGAAAAACTATAATCAAAATTTCAAAATATTTGAGTCTGTAAAACTATTGTTATGCAAAATTAGTAATGAGTGAGCCAGGGACTTCTACTAAGAAATTCAACTAAATCCAACAAATTTGAGATGTGTCCAGCATTGTATTGGCACTATGAGATATATAATGAACTTATAACCTTTTTAGGGACACAAAACAAATAATTATGAAATAATTATAGTTAATATCTGGGAGAATTCTCAGAAGCATCTAAAATAGTTGAGAGTAAGTTTGACAGATTAGGTGACACAGTTGGCTGTGAAATGTAAGTAGGGTATGGATGGAAAGAGAGGAGAAATAGAGAAAGCAGAATGAGGAAAGGCATGGAGATGGAATGGCATGTCCTGGGTGAGGTACTCTAAGATGTAGAAGGAAATATCTGATAATCAAGATAAGATTTTGGATGACATGAAGGTGTTTGGACTTCATATATATTTGGCCAAATCGAATTCAGTGGAATCCAGAAGAGGGAAGACACTATTGCAAAAAAGGAATTATGATAAAGAGGTATTGTAGGAAAATGGTGGGAGAGAGTATAGCATAGTTTAGTGAGGGAAGAAACTGGAAGCCAGGACATGATGTAGTAGACTATTGCTATAATCCATACATGAAGAAATGATGTCCAAGACGAGGGTGGTGACCAAAGGAGTATAGAGAAAGAGATGAATTTGAGTGACCTCCTTAGTGATAAATTGATAAGACTTGATACCTGATTGAATACAGCAAAAATAGGTGGAAAACAGTCAAATATTGCAGTAGGTGCCCTAGAGAATGGTAGTATCTGTAACAAAATGCAAGAGTTGGAGGGGAAAGATTATTAATGGCTGTTGATGATACATCTGGCTTCAAATATACTGTTTGATGTCACCTCTACTTGTATGCTATTTTGATGCCTCATTTAAATAAGAGGAAGAAGACCAAGTGAAAATGTTGATCAGGCTGCTGCCAGCAAAACTCTGGATGTAGAGATAATTTTAGGAATCATATGCATAGAGATGGGAGCTGAGGCAGTAAAAAGGGGGTGGATTTCTGAAGGATATCCTTTAGAAAGAGAAGAGCGAAAACAAGAGGACTGAACCAAGTCAAAAGAGGTCAGAGGATGAATAGGAGGCAGAGAAGGAGCAATTGGATAGGTAGAACTAGAAGCTAGAAGAAGAATTTTAAGAAGTGAGATGGTTTAAGACACAAAATGTCCAGAAATGAAGAAAAGCCCTTTTAGTTTGACAAAATGAATGTTACTGATTTCTGCAAGTGGAAATTCTAGCAGAATAAAGGAACAGAGCCAGATGGTGAGTGATTAAGGAGAAAATAAAGGCAATATAGTCCAGCTGAAATAAATATAAAATTTATGGGAAACTACAAGAGGCATCACAGTATAAAAAGGATGGAGAGCTGGCCTTGATGTCAAGAAGAGTTGTATTTAAGTCTTGCCTGTGACATATACTGACTGAGTCACACTAGGGAAATTATTTAATTTCTCAGTGCCCTCAGCAACTCTTGGACATGATAAGTTGCAGAGCAGATGCTGACTTCCTTTTTGCAAGGAGTTCCCTGAAATAATGAAATTAGGTCTAATTCCTGCCTTCTGTCTCTTCACACACAAAGTGCAATTCATAATCCATTATGAAGTCCAAGCACATTACCTCTTACTGATGCACAGTCATAACTATAATTAAGAAACCCAGAGTTCAAAGAAAGAAGTTATTATATTTGACAGCAGAAAAGTAAATAAGCTTAATTAATGAATTTGCTAATAGATCTATATATTTAGAAATGTTAGATTTTTCTTCAGTTTTTAGCCAGGATAAATGTTACTGGGATGGGAATGAGACTACTATTTTTCTCACATAACTTGTATAAATAATAAATTAATATAAACTCTGAGACAATTAAAACAAAAATATGAAGTCTTCTTGTAATTTTCTTATAAATTCATTGAGACCAGTCAGATATTGGATGATTTAAAAATTTTATGTTCTCATCATCTTTCATGAAATAGAAAAATCTTATCTGTAAACAAGATGGATTTGGGATCTTTTTATGTGCTTAAAAATCATTAAGCCACTCTACTCCCAAAGAGTTTTTATTTGTGTGGGTCAGGTCTATTAATATTTATTGTATAAGAAATTAAAATAACATTAGTATTATTAATATAATTTTGATCTCACAAAACTCCTTGAAAGGGGCTTCCTGGTTTCCTGGACATACTTTGAGAAGCACTGCCATAATTTTGTCATTATCATTTATTTTGCACAGTTTCAAAGTCATTAAATGACAAAGGTGGAATTTGGATGCAGGTCTTTGGGACTCCAGGTCCCACAGTAGGCATATAATGAAAATGTTTGTTGAGTTGGGTGTAGTGGCATATGTTTACAATACTAATCAAAAGGAAGATTGAGGCTGTCAAGTCTCATGACCTTTAGGAGTTCTAAATTGCAGTAGCCTAAATTGATCAGGTGCCTGTGCTAATAAGTTCAGCATCAATATGGTGAATCCATGGGAACAGGGATCACCAGATTACCTAAGAAAGGATGGACACTCCTGGTTGGACATGGAGGAGGTAAAAGTTCCTTTACTAATAAGTTTTAGAATCATACCTGTGATTATCCCTTACATTTCTAGTATATTTGAATTGTTTTTTTTTAATGATTGTAGAATTGTATTACTGTACAGTGTTCACTGCACAAGAATTACATGCTAATTCTTAAGTCCCTGAAGTCTGAATAAAGTCTTAATGATTTAATAGAATATATTTCTCTCAAACTTGCATAAACAATTTTCTAGTTAACAGTGTTATTTTCCTCCTTTTCACTTTAATCATAACTTAAATGAAACATTATCCTTTAATCTACCAGAAAGAGCAATGTCCTTAGAATAAACTAAATTCCAGGATGATGACTTTCAGGAAAGCACTAAATGACTGTTTTCCATCCAAAAACCATGAATCCATCTGTATGGTAGGTAATTCTTAGCTAGAAAGCAAGTATAACCATACTCCTTGTCTTTACAATGGTATAATTAATCACTTACACTGATACTCAAAGACATCAAGCAAATAATCATAGTTCTTTTAATTATATATGTGTATAACATATATACATATATTATGTACATGTGTATTTTTTCTTATCTAGTTGATTTGGGGACTGCTCTTTTGATACCACATTGAAACATAATGTTGTCAACTAGGTAGTTCCCTCTCCTTCAAATTAAGCTTTGATGCCCAGGGGCCAAACCTGCACTAACCGTGAGGGGTTGCTCTGAAGCATGTTGACATACAACCCGATGAGAACATGTTCATCAGCTAGCCTGTCTGCAACATCCAGGCTGTAGTGTAACCTGAAATGGGGTGGGAGCAAAGGGTGTAGTCAGGAGAAGCAGAGAGAAATTTATGGCAATCAGGAAAAAATAGTGAATAATTTTCTTGAGGGTGCAGGTGAGGAGAAGAAAAACACTAAACTTAATACTGACATTTTCATTTCCCTTTTACTAATTTATAAAAAATTTATTTTAATTAAACTGTTTCAAAAACAACCTGATTTACTTTAGCTCCAAACCACAATGATTAAAGTTAGTTTCTTTCTACTGTAAAGCTTTGAAAAAAATTCCAGGCAAAGATTAGTTATTCTTTAGAATATCAAATCAAGAGCTTAAGCTCAAGTACTGAAGTAACAAAAATCATGGCCTGAGAATCAAACACACACACAGATGTTTAAGTACATTAGTTGAAACATCTACTTAATGTGGTTAATTGGATTACAATGAAACTGTTGCTCTGAATCAAAAAAAAGATATTAAGAGCATGAAATAATAAAAAAGAAAACCTTATTTTTAGTTGTGTTAATATAAAATGCCAACACACCATGTCTTTAACTTACCCTTTGCCTTTCAGAAAAATTGGAGCAGCCCTAGCCAGCAGTTTGCTCTGCTCTACTTCATTGTTCTTGTGAGGAGAGCTAGTTAATGAGATGGGAAAGCTAAGAAGAGTGTCAGCACTGATAAGCATTCAAGAATAGAAATAGGTGACATAGGACCATATCTGTAGACAAATTGCTTTTATTAGATTTAAATGTTAAGGACAAGACTTCAGGTAACTGCACAGTTTAACTTGGTATAGAAACAGACCCATTCAAACTCAGAAAAGAAACCATTCATTCATTGATCTTTCAACTAACCCACCCACACATCCATTCATTCAGTGGGCCTACTAGAAATTTAAAGTATGCCTTCCTCAAGTACCATAAATTCTCTATTATAGATTGCCTGTAATTTCCTGGGCTGACAGAGTCTCAACTATGATGTTACAACCATGTCAATTAATTTCTTCATATCTGAGAGCATATTCTTTGTCCTTATGTTAAATCTGACTATAGTAGTAAAAATAAAAACCTATCATTATTAATCCATTGAACACTATCAAAATAGATAGTTGCTATTAAAAAAGAATCCATTTTTAGGTCTATTTTCTAGCACTGTTTAGGTGGCTTCATGAAGTAGAAAAAATCTTATGAATTTGCATTAATTATAAAGGTAGGTCGTTCTTAATAAGTGTAAAAAATGAATTATAGGATACTGTTAAAGAAATGTACTTTTATTACTTTATACTACAATCAGAATAATTCAAATTAATGACTAATGAAACTGCCAATTAGAGGTCTTGCCAGATCTGTTTTTAATGAACAACATTCATTGGTAAAGAACACATTAATTCTTAATATGTAAATGATTTTGATAAAGTGTTTATAAGCAACATGCTCATAAGCCGGTTAAATAGTAACCTTGTGCTTTTTATTATTATTATTATTAAAAATCATTCTTTTACATGGATGGAACAAAGGCAAACTCTTGTCCAATCTTGTCTGATTCATTAATGAGGTTAACATGCATAATTTAACTACATCTTTTTAAAAAGTCCCTGAATGCTTAATCAAATTAATATTCACACAGAATTTGCCACATAAAATAGTGTGAAATCCTCAACTCTTTTTATGACCAATTCTAATTGACTTTATGATTATAAATGTACCTTATTTTAAGAAAACTAAACACTAAAATATTTTCACTTGTAAACATACATTAGGAGTTTATTTAACAACAGAATTATCACTTTATAAAGAGATATCAAAGTTTCTTAGAAAATTTAAAATCTAATTTAATTTATTAAAATTTTGATTTCATGCAATGTTTAGAGGAACATATCTTCTACATAGGATGCGGTATCCATTTACTTAAAAAGTGCAATCCCAGTAAAACATAATTGACTATTAAATTAGATTAATGTTTTAGAAAACCTTCTGTCCCAATGAGCATATTGATTTTTCTCTCCAACTGAGGCCCTCATGCCTGCCAGGATAGGGTAAAAAAAAAAACCCAAACACTTAATCTTTACTTATAAGTGGTCTGTAACAAGCTAATCACACATGGGGTTTTCAGAGACATATTACAATGATGCCCAAAGCACAGACTTTTTGACCAACACTGGACAATGTTGAGGAATACAGCTTCATTCAATGAAACTTTTTATTCATGAGCTCTCCCCATAAATCATGGAGTTTTACCATAGCTTTTACTCAAACTGTGTTTGTATTTGATCTACTCCAGGATCTCTGAAGACTATTCAAAATACTCTTCAGTAGGCCAATTATTGCTTTTCTAGTTAAATAATTTATCTACTTTTTCTTCTGTCTTCTTCCCCTGGAAATTTGGACTTTATTTCCATCTTCATTCCAAACTAAAGAAATGTACTGTATGAAATTAAAGATACACTTGCTTCTAACATCTGGGTTGGTTAGTAATTAACTGATAAAGAGTGCTTTAAAATTGGAGGATCAATAATGCACTAGAAATTTATTACCATCACCTGGCAACTGATATGAAATGACAGTAAGTAGCAAGATAATTGGTGAAACTGTGAGGCTAGATTTGTGTTTATGGGAAAGAGTGAGTTTGGGGCTGCATTCTTATGTTGGTGGCTTGAATTATTTTTTCCTTATGTTCAAAGGGTCACTTCTAAGACTGGATATGAAAGAGTGCTATTAAGAGGAGTTGGGTTTGAATATTTTTCAGATCCTTTCTAGCTGTACAAATCACTTAATTTCCTTTTAAGCTTCTGTTTAAAGTTTTTACCTTTATTTTCTAAATAAGTAAAATGACTTGCTCTCTATTATGCTCTCTTTTATCCCTCTGTTCTCCTTTCCTAGTCCTTTCCATCCTACTCTCAATCCTAACTGTCCCTTCCCACCTCCTATCCCATTTTATTTTCTGAAAAGCTCAAAGTTGATATGACAGAATCATCATATTTTTTCCTCTTTCCCCACCTAAATCTCAGATAAAATGAATGAGCATCTACACTAAAACTTTTCTAAGAAAAAAGATAAAGATAAATCTTCCTGACTCCAGGCCTAGCACTCTCCCTAGCTGCCCCTTGCTTTAAGTATATACTATATCCCAATTCCTTCTGTATGAATCAAAGATCATAGAAATTTCTTTTTTCCATGCTTGGGATTTCTCTTCTTTCTCCCCTTCCTTCTCTTTAATTCACTAAAGTATAACTGCTTAGGATATCCACATTCCCACAGTTCATTCTTCTGAATTAATTGACCAGCAAGGCTGGCTGTGGCAGGGATGGGGATTCAGGAATATCTACAGTAAGATTACAAGGGGGTTGAGCTGAGCTGAGCTTGTTTGAGAACAAAGACAATTTTCTTTTTATATTGTTTAGTCATTTCAGTCATGTCTGACTCTTCATGACCAGTCTGGGCTTTCTTTGGCAAAAATACTGGAAGAGTTTGCCATTTCCTTCTTCGGCTTACTTTATGGAGGCAAACAGGATTAAGTGACTTGCCCAATTTCACATAGGTACCAAGTATCTGAAGTTTGAATTTGAATTGAATTTGAATGCCGGTCTTCCTGACTCTAGATGCAATGCTCTAGTCACTGTGCCACTTACTGCCTTTATTTTTATATCAAACGTTAATCTACTGCTGCTGGTTAAAAAAAACAAAAATGAAAAACCTTTAAAAACTTTAAAAAGACTGCGCTGATAAATGTGGGAGTATGTATAAACGAATGCACATGTTTAACATATATTGGATTATTTGGCATCTAGGGCAGGGGATGAGGGGAAGGAAAGAATAAAAATTTGGAATATGGAATTTTGCAGGAGTGAATGTTGAAAACTATCCTTGCATGTATTTTGAAAACAAAAAAGCTATTATTTTAAAAATGAGATTATGTACTTGCCTCAGGAATGGGGAAAGAATAGGAGAGAAGATTTAAAACTATTATTAAGATCATAGATTTGGAAATGGAGGGGAACTTAGAGACTATCTAGTCAGACCCTTTTGTTTTATAGAAGAAGAAACTGAGGTTAAATAAGGTCATACAGATTGTTAGCATCAGAATGAGTATTTGAACCAAAACCTATTGTCTCTAATCTAATACTTTTTTCAGCATAACACTTTATAGCAATTGGCAAAAAAAGGAGAGAAAGCCTAGTCAGATGATATTACAAGTGGAAAAGGAAATAAGTGGACCATTTAGTGAAAGTCCAAATCTCCTGCAGCTTTCCTCTTCCTCCATCTTCATGAGCTCCCATCCTCCACATCCTAACCTATTAGAACTCAAGTCCAAGCTATGGGAACCACCACCAGTGGCTTAGACCCAGAAGAGAAATAGGAATTTGAAGAGTTTAGATTTAGTGTTAGGATTGCAGGAGTGAAGATAGTTGTCTGAAATCCCAACATGCCATAATGAATGCATTTTTACATAGAAAAATGTTATATATGGGGGGTTAAATGATATATGTGGGGGTTAAATAATATCAAACCACTAAAACCTAATACTATACTTAAGGCATCTTATAAGTTGGATATGTTTTTGAGATCTGGGTGGGAATCTAACTACAATTATTAACATGGAATCTTTAGGAAAATGTATTCTACATTACAAACAAACAACAACAACATTACAAACAAAAACCTCAGTTATCATTGGCCCCTTGTTCTCTTTCACATCTCTTATCTAATAGTTTTGAAGTTATATCAATTCTAGCACAAATCTCTTAAGTCTTTCCCTCATTTTCATTTCCATCCTATGGCAGTGATTCAAGTCTCTCCTTTCTTTTTTACTTATTATAGTCAAATATTGATGATGTCATGGATCTAGATCTGGAAAGAACTTTAGAAACCAAGAAGTCCAATTACTGCACTTTATGGATGAGTAAGCTGAAACTCAGAAAATAAATAGCTTGTCCTAGGTCAAACAGATAGTAGCAAAGCTGGGATTTAAACCCATGTCCCCTGATTCAAAAATCTGTTTTTCTTTCTAAATTTCCACTGTTCAACCCTTATACATATAAATGTATGTGTGTGCATATATGCATACATACACATATATCCATGTAGGTTCCCTTTGTTCCCTTTGTCCTCAGCACATCCTTCCATATAGCAATTTTCATCATTAGGCATGGGGTCATTCACACTCTATTCCTTCTAGGTATATTATGGAAAATGTTTATACACATGTGTGTTGTTCAATGAAAAATGTAAGAGACATATTGCATAATGGAAGTATCTTCAAAAATTAGCAGTACTGAATTCTATAATGGCAGAAATATAAATATTCTGTGTATTTACTTAACATTCCTCTCCTCAACTCCACCAAGCTGTGAAATATGACTCTCTTTCTTTCTTTCTTTCTTTTCTTTCTTTCTCTTTTATTTCCTTTTTTTATTGTGAAGGACTTGGGAACTCAAAGGAACAACAATTCATACACATACATCCTAACCTTTTTGTTTATGTGCAGAATATGTTTTAAAATATTCCAATTGAAAAGAATATTATTTATTGGATGTTATATGAAAAACTTGGATTAAAGTATCTGAGAGGAACAGCTATGAAAAGCAAAGTATAAAATGCAGTGTGGAATGATGAATATCTTAATGATTAGAAAATGTACTTGAACATAATTATGGATTTAATTTTTTATAGGTTATTAAATATATGATGAACCTAGCTGAAAGAACACCATTGGATATCAGCAAAAATTGGTTAGGTAAAGTTGACATACTTAACTTTCAGAAAAGAATAAATTTTGTGCTTATTCAGATAAATATAATATGTCTATGTGTATTCAGACCCTGATGTTAACAAATTAATTTAAATAAAACAAAGATTGTGCAATATGATAACATTCCAATGCTTTTCATCTGCAGAGAAGAAACTTTTGAAAAAAACTGGGGGGTGGTGTTCAAAAACAATTCTAAAGGTTTTTTGCTCCTCCTACTTTTTTCTGGTTTAAGTACTTTGGATTTTAAATTTTAAAATGCTTGCCACAAACAAATCATAATGTATTAAATATTGTTAGAGTTAATACTGAGAAGCCAGCTCAAATTAATTCAGCCTAACATCACAAGTATTCTGACTCCACAGTAAGCTAGAAATGCAAAATCAACTTGTATGCCTATTCAAAAAACTAAATTTACCAAAGTATTTTCCATTGCATAACAGCAGAATTTACTGAATTATTATAATTGTTAGTAGTCATATTACCAAGAAATAATTTATATGTGTACATGAAAGTTCTTGTTCAGTTGTTTTTCAGCCATGTCCAACTCTTCTTGACCCCATTTCGAGTTTCCTTGGCAAAGATATTAGATTGGTTTGCCTTTGCCTTCTTTAGCTCATTTTACAGATGAGGAAGCTGAGACAAGCAGGATTAATTGATTTACCCAGGTCACACAGCTAGGCCAGATTTTAATTCAGGAAGATGAGTATTCCTGACTCCAGGTCCAGCACTCTATTCACTGTGCCACCTAGCTGCCCCTTCAAGTTTTAGCTTACAACTAAAGCATTTGAAGCTAAGAAAAGGTTGTTAGCTATACAGGGTAGATAGCGGACTTGTGGTTTTAATTATGTATTAAGTTTTTAATGTAGGCAATAGCTGAAGTTAAAATATGATTTCTCTCCATTTTAAGTTAAAATTATAACATATTCATATTCTCTGGTGCATTTTATAATAGAATTTACCAAAATGATTGTATTTACTCAGACAATTCATACTATATGCTAAAGAGAGAGTGTAAAGTGAATATAATGGTGGGGAAAATTTAAGTTGATTTTCAATGTTGACTCAAAATCTTATCTTTTTTCTGAAAGGAAGGCACAGACTTTTAACTTGAAATTATTTAGGAGGAAAAAAAAACTAATTTTAGGGGGGAAAGCTAAATTTATAAGACCTAATATGAAAAATGTTTCACTTGTGATTTTATGGGAATGTTGTTATTCAGTTATATCCAACTCTTTGTGACCTCATTTGAGATTTCCTTGGTAAAGATACTGGCATAGTTTTTCATCTCCTTCTCCAGCTCTAAAAATCAGGAAACTGAGGATAAAAAGGTTAAGCCACAAAGCAAATAGATTTCTGAGGTCAGATTAGGACTTGGGAAAAGTGATCCTGGTTTTAGGCCAAGTACTTTATTAACTACCCCACCTAGCTCTCCCTTAGTGGAAATAAAGTTAGTAGTTTTGCTTTTGTTTGTTCTTCATTCTCAAAGAGGAGGACCATGACATGGATGTGATGCCATGACATACAAGTGAATTGGATGTAAGTGAGGGAGCCCTCTGTATGTTCACTTGTCTCACTTTCTTCTCCGGAACCATCTAGGTCCAGTGGCAAGATATAGATCAGGAGGACTGGACTTAGTGTTAATCACTAAAGTGAAGACAGGAAGGAAGAATGAGAGAATTCTCATATAAGATGCAAATTAGCTATCTCAATAGGCTACATCAGATTTAGAGAAATCCTTACAGGTAAGTGATATGTAATTACACATAAAGAAAATCTTTTACTTTCCTTGTTTATATCATGATGGCAAATGTACTGTCACTGAAATAATGTAAATCCTAAGACATCTAATGTTTAGTTGGCAGAATGGGTAAAGCCTGGTTTCACAGTGAATAACAGCAAAAATAACTTCTTGCTTAGTGACAAGAATGGGAAAGAAACACAAATAAAGCCTATTAATGAATCATTTCACTTTGGAGGCAAAACAACAGCCCAACATCTCAGTGCCTTCTTCACAACTGGCTAGCACTGAAAACTGAAAACTAAGAATGCTTTAACTCCAAAGAATTGGAAGGGTTAATAAAAATTGGCTTCAGGCCATGTCAACTCCTTATCATTTATGCTAGCACCAAAAGGTCAAAATAATTTTGAAAAAGTGTTGTGACACAAAAAAAGATGCTTTGTGGTACTTATTGCAAAAGGTGTGTGTGTGTGTGTGTGTGTGTGTGTGTGTGTGTGTGTGTGTATGTGTGTGTATATGTGTGTGTGGTTCAGTTGTGAAACTGAACCAGGCACAAGATAGCAGCCACTGAAAATATGATAATGATATAAAACAGGTAACATGATGTAGTGGTTAGAGCATTGAGCTTGGACTGGATTCAAAATCTGCTTCAAACACTTAGTACATAACCTGGGAAGGTCTCACCCTATGCCTCAGTTTCCTGATCTTTAAGATGAGTATGTTGGGACTTAATTACGTCCAAGGCCTTTTCAATTATAAATCTATGATTCTTTGATCCTACAACAATACGGTGCCTTTTGTACTCAAAAGTAATGTTATTGACTCATATATGCATATATCTATGTACACATGATTTATATATATATGTTTGCGTAATGCCATGCATTTATATACAACAGTTGGCTACAGTTTTAAGTCCAAGGGACCTGGAAAATAGTGGAACCAAATTTCCCAGTTGAGGATCAAACCCAAAGATCTGGGCCTCATCAATATCATTTCCTAACTTGTTTTTTAACTAGAGCAAACCTGCAAAAAGCCAAGAGTGAGTAAGAGTGAGGATCACTTCCTGTTCTTTAGCATGGATAAACTGTCAAAACATGGTTTGAAAAGGAGTGTAAGAGAATAGTGATGGAGATAAGAATTATATGCTTCTAAAGCTGAAATTTAAAAATGGCTAGAAAATTGGAAAAATTTAAATGTTTTAGTACCTTTTGAAGATCAAATTATAACTACAAAGAACCCCAGGTTGGTACCTGCTAAATAGCCTCTAGCAAGAAAAGTTCGTTGAAAAACATCTATTTCTTATTCTCTCTGCTTTATTTTTAGTGTTAGTTGTTAAAGAGATACCAGCCTAAGGTAACATTGAAAAATTCCAGGTAAAGGCAATGATGTCTGTCAAATTAGTTTCAAAATTAGTTCCAAATGCCTTTTGCAGATTCACTGGCCAGAGTTTTCTTAAATTGTTAGATTACATATCATCTAGAAGAATGACGGTGAGAGGAAGAAAGCCCCAAAGATAGTCACAACTATATTGTTAAAGCAAAATGCATTTCAGAGATCTGAGAACTCATTAATCTAAATGGATGAGAAAGGTCTCAGATGTTTATGTCCATATTCTCCATGATGAATGATGAAGATAAGATAATGGGGGATATGTGCTGAAGTACTCTCATAGTAATAGTTGAAGTAATATAGTAAAAACATGTTGTCATGGATGTGGATCTGATGACAGTGTTTTCACCCTGCCCAGCCTCTCTGGTCACCTCAATAAAGCACCAGGTATACATCAGTATGAAAATGTGATGTCATATGAAATACTGTGTTCAAGAAGGAAAGGAGGCAAGTTTTCTGAAAGTTCAGAACTGTTTAGATATTTAGGAGAAGTCTCATTAAAACCACAAAAGTCCTCTATCCCCACTGAAGCATCCTATCAAAGCATTTTTAGTAACTGAGTAGAATGATTAATGATCGTTTAACTAGTAAACTACTGCAGTTAGGGATTTAGTGTGCACATACTGACCGTGAGTTGCTGTGAAGCTGATTTACATACTGCTTTATGAGAGAATGCTCATCAGCCACAGGATTGGCTGCATTCACACCCTCAAGTAACCTGAATAATTCAAACAATGAGACCTCATTAAAATTGCCCATCTACATAGCCCAGCCCCAGTGAGAGCAGAAAGACATTCAGTGGACATAGTTTTATTAGAAACAGGACCCTTGGCAATAGACACCATAGGCAAACCAAGGCTGCCACAGGATGTGTGTAATCATTTAAAACAACTGTAGGGTTCTAAGGAAACATTCCAAAGAACCTGAAAAAGGAAACAAATTAAAATATTTGCCACCATTTTGAATTATTGGGCATCGGGCACCCTGGAGGAACCAGAGCAGCTCAGAGTATCCTAGGAATATTTTAGGGTGGAGGAAGTCATGTTATCCATCTAGACGCATCCACCATAAGCACCGTCCAAGCTGAAATGATATAAAATGACCTGAAATAAGGATGGAGTCAGCCTCTGGTTGAGCATTTGCAGAATGTACTGCTTCCTAGAGAAAATACAGCAAAGGTCAAATGAAGACTCTAATATATTTCTGAACATTTAAGTGAAATCTTCTCAGACTATAATGAAAAAACAAGTTTTTGAATTGTCTTCTGAGTGGGTCTGACAATTTATAACTTCTTTTTGGAAGAAGCAATTGAATTGGCTGATGGTTCTTGGGTAATACGCAAGGGAAATATTTTGTTTCTCTGTTGAAGAACCCAATATAATTCCTGTAACATTCCTGTGGTTCTTCATTTCTATCACTGAAACTGCTATATTCTTTTTACTCCTTTAATTACAAGCATAAGAAATGTCTTTAACTCAGGTTACTCCTGATGTGTATATGAGGACAGGAATGAGTAGCAAGTAGTATGTTTCTCTGTCTTCAAAGTCCTCATTAGTAAATACTGAAGCACTGGATTAAAGCCAGTTAACTCAGAAACAAGTTTAGCTTTTAATGAAAGGGTTTGTGATTGTTTTGTGCTATGTGTGATCATTGTAACTTTTTTTAGAGTCACTTGAGATTATGCGGGCAATTCCCAACTTCCATTTTATCTTTGCTTTTTCTTTCCTACTAGATTGTGCTATTTGTACTTAATATTTTCATACCATAACTTGAACTATTTGATATTTTTGTTGATAAAATTGCATAGGATTCCTCTTGACATTTCTAATGTGTAACTAACTCAGAGATATTAATTATTTCTGCCCTTAGATCATGAGGAAATTAATACATAGAAAATGAAACAAACTGTCATACATTTTCTTTTTTTTTTTTTTAACACATTAAACTGCCATGGAAATCACACCTTCTAGCTATTGATTCAACCCCTTGTTCTGAATATAGTAACATTTGTCAAAAAGGATGCTTTTGTCAGCTGATACTTTTAGTGGTGAGACTTTTTTTAGACCATCAAAACATCTCCAAAAACTAGTGCAATTCTTGGAATTTTATGAACTTCTTTAACTGCAGATATCAGAAAGTGCAATTTAACTGGGGTTTTCACTTTACATTCTTCCAACAGAAGTAGTTTATATTAAAAGTGGTATCTGAACAAATCTACTTTCTTATTATGGGTAGAATATAAACTCAGGCTTCTATAAATAATATCAATTTAATGAGTCAACTGCCTCCCTTAAGTGTATAATGAATGAAGTTATATTTCCAAATTAGCTTTCAACTAATATTTACATTAAATGGTTCAAAGTAGGACATTTTCCACTCCAGAGACCCAAGACTCATTTACCAATGGGGTGACATTTAATAATAGCATTTGAACTTACCTTCTGGTAATGAAAGGACTTCCTGAGGAGGGAACAGAGTGGGAGAAGAGTGTGTCATTCATGCTGGTTACAGGTCTGGGAGGCCTACAATAAAGAAAAGTCTTAATAAAATAATCACCCCTTTCACCTCTTCCACTACAAAAGGGGGTCATGGTTCTCTTCTGCTCAATATAAACTGGTTACATACAAAGTTTAATTTTCCAATTGACTTCTATAGTACTTTTATGTGAAAAAGATTAATATTTTCAAATGCAAAAGCCCAAATTAGACCATAGGAGAAAAATGAAAGAAATCCTTCATCAGTATGCACACTATTCTCACCTTTGCCTCCTAGAGCTTTGTATGGTCTCTTAGTGGAGGAGGAAATATTGCTACAGAACAATAATCATGGTTACTGAAAAAAGGGAAAAGGTTTTGCTAACTTATAGATAGCTATAATCTTTCTCCACTTGGAAAGAGGATCTAAGAAAACTAAGCAAACTTTGCTAAGTATTCCTTCTCCAGTCCTAAAGCAGACAATATCTTGCTATGGAAAAAAGTTGGAATTTGGAACCAAATGATTGAATTCCAATTCTTCTACTTACTGCCCTGGGTAACCTTGGGCAAGTTTTGTTTTAGTTTTCTCATCTCAAAAAGATGCCAGGGTTTAAAACTAGATGACCTTTCAGTTCCATTAACCTATCAACATAGACTTTGGGCTTTATTCTCATCTTAGTTCTTCAGGTCATGATGCATTGTGAGCCCTCTCCCAGTGATGGTTACTCCACTCTTTGAACATCCACCTTTTTTCTCATCTTGTCATACTAGAATTTGAGGCATCTTTAAAAATAATGAGTAATCAGTCAACAAGTATTTATTAAGTACCCACTATTTGCCAGTCACTGTTCGAGGTGCTTAGGATACATAGACAAAAATGAAACAGTTCCTACCCTTAGGAAATTTACATTCTATCACTGGGAGATGAGTTCTGATGAAGATAAAAACCAATGGGATTCAGTGTTTTTAAAGGATGTTTCTGAGACAGTTCTGTGATTTCATTTCTTTAAGCAATTGTCTCACAAATTACTGTTTTGGGAAGCTGTCTGGAGCAGTAAGAAATTAAGTGATTTTTCCAGTATAAGTCAAAGGTAAGACTTGAACCTAAGGTTTGGCTCTCTATGTAGCATACTATATGATTTTTCAAAGACTTACTGGCACTAAATAATAATCAAGAGTTTTCACGCTTTGTTTTTGCCCCATCTGACTATACTACTTCATTGAATTTTTTTTAACATCCTTTTCACTTTTGTTCTGATCAAAAGCTGATGTCTAGGCACTCAATTAAAAGAAAGTGGTATTTATTACTAAAAATAATTTTTGGTTTTAATTTGTATTGAATATATTAGATAATACTTGGTTATAGATGAATAGCTAATGTAGTTTCTTGTGTGGAAAGGTAAGAGAGGCAAAGCACTCACTACTGCATGAAAAAATAACTTGTATCACTAGAAATCCAGAATTGAACTTTAAAGTACAAAATACTAAGCTATAATTTGACATCCATTAGCAGTACCAATAAAGATTTATCTGCATGAGTCTGGAAGAAAGTAAAATTTATGAGTTTTCTAAATTTTAAGTTAGGGAAACATTATTATTGGCTATGCCTTCTGGCCCTTCTGTGATAAGAATTTGCCTTAGTGGTGCAAGATTGACCTTGTTTATCAGGTTTGAAACACACACACATGTATATATACATACATATGTATAGTATATATGCATATATACACATATATATAGAATATATATACATATATATATAGAATGTGTGTATATGTATACATACATACATACACTAACATAAATACAACCAAATGCTTTGTTATAATAAGAAGACTTTGGGGTCAAAAGATGTTGATTTGAATCAACTCTATTTTTAACGACATGTATAAACTTTATTTAATGTTTCTGGGCTTCTACTGTTTGGTTAGTTGTTATCTGTTCTGAAAGATGAACAAAATGATATCACTATGTTAGAGCCAAGTAACAGTGTGTCCAAACTGTGACTGATCAGACCAGTATAATGATGACACGTCCTCTCATAGGTTGGGCACAAACAGTTCATGTAAACATTTGGGATGAATTCTCTAAATTTCTGCATTTTATATTTCTTTTGAATTATTTCAGTTTTGTGGCCATTCCAGAAAAAACATGTATCCAGCTCCAACTTCAGTAAGCTGGCCATTATTTGCCAGAAAAATGAGATTAGACTTTATGCCTGAGCTCTTTCTAGCTCTAAATAGAATGAAAATGATTCTTTATTTCATTTGCATGGAGATAATTTAAAATTGTGAAAATTATCTTTATGTTCTGTTTTGTTCATTTATGATACACTGTCAAAAGTGAGCTACATTAGTTAGACATGTTTAAAACAAGTTTTAACTTGGGATCTACCTTGGGGATCCAGAATCTGTAAGCTAGAAGGAGATAATCAGTCTATAAATTTCCATTCTCTCAGTGTTTCAATTCCAATTTTGCATTCTGGTTTTTATTAAATTTATGTTTTATAAACCCCTAGTAAATTGTGAGCTTCCTGAGAGGAGAAACTGTGTTTTTCTCGTTGTTGTCTCTCCTTCAGCATCCAGTATAGTACTTTACATTTAGGAGGCAACCAGTAAAGGCTGTTGAAATGAATTATGAAAATTTCTACTGTGGACTATCAAAAGCATTTCAAGTCTGAAATGAATAGAACCAAAGAAACATTTCCATCCTTTGTAGCCTTCAAAAAATGGAAAAGAAATCTAAATGTGAGAGAAAAGCATCCCCAGGAAAAATGAAAATATATTCATTCACGAATTCTTACTTGGTTCTGCACTTTCTCCTTAAATAATCTTGTATGTAACTTCCCTGGTTTTATTGTGTCTGTCTGTCTGTCTACCTGTCTATTTATCTTTCTATCTATCTATCTCTCTATTCACATACATACATGTGTAGATATGTGTGTAGATGAATAAAGAAAGCAGGGATTTGCCCAATAGGGTAGAAAATTAAAAAAAAATATTGGTTGATTAGTAGTCCAATATACATCTTTGTTTTTTCCTGGGAAAGTTACAATTTATAAAGTGGAACCTTGATGTCTTCTTTCATTGTCTCGAAATAAGAATAAGGTCATCATAAATATCAAAGTGGGATGACTGGTCATGATAAAGAAATTGTTCATACCATGCTAGAACTGGAGGAACTTTGGAGATGATCTAGTTCAAAGTAGACATTTCATACAGGAGGAAACAGAGAAAGGTTAAATAATTTGATTAAAATCATATGGCTAGTAAGTGTTGGAGGACTTGGCTAGACACCTTGATTTCTTTGCACAATAACACACTGCCCTTTTTTTTTTTTTTTTTTTAAAGAAATACTTTATTTCTAACCAAAAGATCAGTCATTCTACTGAGTAAGGTACATATACATTGAGGATTTTAAGCCAATCTCATGATGCCCATTCAGTGTCAAAAAATAGGATCAACCACTAAAGTCTGTGTTAATCTACTGCAATGATTTATTTATGGATGTGAAAATTATAGGTTAAGACTCCTAAAAATTGATATTTCACTTCATAATTACATGTTTCATAGCCATTTATATTTATAATTGTAAGTTTTAAAAAACTATAGTGGGTTCTAACAAAATACTTACCAAGTATCTCTTTGGCAGCAAAAATAAAATAGAATAGAGAACATTAATTATGGTGACATTTAAAAACTATCTCAGCTAGGCAAAAATCATAATTTCTTTGTTTGGCTCTTGAAGACTATTTAAATATTGCTAAGTGAGGATAGAAAAGTGGTAAGTGGGTAGACCATTAAGTGACCTGTGCTTGAAAGGAAGAGGAAGGAAGGAAAAAGAGAATTTTTTTTTCCATGTGATTTGCTTATCTGTCACTTGTCCCCTTGAAAAAATAACATTTAAAATTTATGTTTAAATATTGTTTTTATATTATGCTCTGAAGATATGGTTTCTTTACTTGGATCTAATGTACAGTTATAAAAATTTCAAATTGCTAGGAAATTACAGTGTCATATTCATTTGTCAAAAGTGATATAAAAATTTGGCACTAAAATTTTTAGGAAGTTATAAAAATCTATCCAACTAATTTGCTAAATATTGATCAAGCTAAGCTATATCATGGGTAAAATTAGTTTTGTTCCTTCCAATGCTTTTCTATTTTTAAAGATTTGGTAATGAATCTCAAAGAAGACTAATACCAAATTCTATGTCATAAATCATTATTTGGAATGAAATGATAAAGGAATGGATAGTGTCATAGTTATTTCTAAGTTTCCAGAAATCACAATATCCTAAATATCATAAGATGAAGCAAGAATAAATTTGATTACATTTGGAAATGTACATGATTAGTGTGGTAGATGAAATAATACCATATATTTGTGTATATATATTACATAAATAATTGAGAATTGCATTTCTATATTTGTCTTAAAAAGTGTTTTTGTAATAAATGTAATCATTAACTAGCATTACACATATACTCAACTGAGAGAGTAAACAGATTAAGAAATCATTCAAGGAGATGGCTATTATATATCTATTATAATTTGATACAGTTAAAAAGATATATTTTAAAATAGAAAGTCATGCATGAGAGCAACAAAAAAAAAATTAAGATGGTTTATCTGGTCAATGTAACAGTATTTGGGGGGGGGGGGAATAGACAGAAGAGTAAAACAGAAAAAAACTTTCCATTCTGATACAAATTGAAAACTCTGTAAACCTTTAAAGTGATCATTAAATTCCTGTATTAATGAACATATTTCTCATGATGTTGCTTAATTTGTATTGCTTTAAAATAAAGATAAGAAAAATATTGCCCTGCAAAACATCATCAATGGATGTGTATAGTTTTCCTTAGTCTATATGAGTAACTAATATAATTGGCCATGTTTTTCCTGTGATTTAATAGATGTTTTATTATGAATTACCAAACAATATTCTGTATTCTCACATGGACTCACTAGGAGGATAGATTATACTGGGAAATAGATAGTGTCGTCTTCATAGCTACTCACTTCAAATTATTTTTAGGATGTGGCAATAATTCAGTTCTAATGCAAAGTTGATAGAGCAAGAGCTTTCTTATTCATTTCCTATCCATCTTCATTGTGCCTAGCAGAACTAAAAGAGGTACCAGACTGCTGAAATATATTAACTTCTACAGGAGAGGTACATAAGTCTTAAAAGAACTAATGTCTGTAGGATTCAGAAGTAGACCTCAGTTAGCATAGGACAATTTCCTTTACATTTCTGATCATTCTCTAGCAGCTTACTGATTTTCATTAATTAGATAGGGTCTAGATGAGGAGAGTCTAGGGCTTTTTTTTTTTTTTTTAATAAGCTGGGGACTTCTGGGAGTTTAGAGTTGAGAATCAGAATGCATGAGGTGATTTTCCCCAAGCAAAGTACTCAATATGAGCCTATAATTAGCACTTGGGGATGATCTACAAATTTATAGTAAGACAAAGCAAAGATAACCATATTCTGTAGTATGGGATTTTAAGAATATTAAATGCATCAACTTCTCAGATGCCTAATTCTTACCAGTAGCTAAATAACTGTTAATAACGGAGACCACTGACTATCTCTTATTGAGTAAAATTATCTTTCAACTCTTAACAGAAAGCATAAATTGCTCACAACCAGGATAGTGCTCCTAAGCATTTGTGTGCTGTTTTGGACAAATGATCTAAGAAAATAAGAGAACTACTGTGGGGAAAATAATTTTCTTTATTAATTTTGTTAGAAAGCCTATAGCATCATCTTTTTGACTGACTGCAAGAGTAATTTTCTTTGGTTTGCATATAGTTAATTATAAATGAAACCAGATAGGTAGAACAGTAAGTAGAATTCTGGGATTAGAGTCAGAAAGACTCATGTTCTTTAGTTCAAATCTGATCTCAGACACTTCCTATGTGTGTGACTTGGCTATGAAAATCACTAAATTCTGCTTGCCTCAGTTTCCTCATCTTTAAATGACCTGGAAAAGAAAATAGCTAACTACTCCATTATCCCTGCCAAGAAAACCCCAAATGAGGGCATAAAGAGTTGGACAGAACTGAAAAATGTGACTAGTTTTGAACAAGAGCTCTATAGCCCAGCTTTTTAGTTTGCTCATGAAAATATCATCAATCATTTGAAACAAGTCAGCACTGAAATAAGACGGTATTTTAGGGACAGTGAATTACCAATTATGAGGCTTTCAGAGAAGGACGTAATCTTACTTAATAAGGCAGGACAGCTGTACCAGGGCAAAAGGTATCAAGGACATGGGGAGGATTTTAATGCAAGAAATAGTAAGCCCCTATAGCAGAAATATAGCAGAAAAGATGAGGATCCTTAGTTGACCTTCATGATGTCCTCTCATGGGCTCTGTTATATTGCTAGGGATATAATAACTTTCAGATTTGATGAGAGTTTAAAATTATTTATTTTTTGGATGAGAAGTTCCTGGTGTAGAAATCCCCTACACTGATATAGTCTTTTAGATTAATTTATACAGTAGTTTGGGAGAGTTGCCTTGGGACAATGAAAAGTTAAATAATTGATTCAGGGTTACACAGTTAGTATATGTCAGCATTAGTACAGATTCAGCTTTTCCTGAATCCTGAATTCTGTCTTCTATCTATGTGCAACACTGCTACATTTAACTTCTGACTATTGAGAGAAATGAAAGGAAATTCAAACTCAGATGAGATTGTACATCTAGGAGGTAAATGAACAACACCAACAAACAAACAAACAATCCATTTTCCTCTTATTATTAGTTGATGTAAATTCTATTAGTGTTTAGTTAGTTTAGTTAGTAAAATATCAAATGGTATAATTTCCTCAATATCAAAAGTCTTCTCTAAGATGTCAATTTCTAGAAGCTTGCTTCTGTATGTATTTAAGGCAGTTTAGCCAGCTTCTTAAAGTTGACTGTTTGGTCAAGGGAAAAGGGTAATTTGTCTTTGTTGGGAAAAGGGAAATTTCTCTTTGTGGTGACATTTTAAAAGTGCTCTTTCTTTTAAAAGTTTTAGACTTGAAATCTGAACTTCAGTAAATGCATGTATACATCTTTAAAACCATTACATGATAGCCAAGAATCCAAGAACACGACCAGCTACCCCGTAGCCTGTATATACTTACACGATATGAGCCAAGTTTAATGGTTTTTCAGGCTGATCAGGAAACATGGGATGCAAAGGTTCACGACTGGAAGCACAACTCAGAGACTTGCTTAGTGCATTTGTTAACTTCTTAGCAGGTGACTTCTAGGAGGGACAAGCAAGACACAGGTAATATAGACAGACAAGAGGAATAATTTTGATATCACAGATGAAAAATCCCTCCAAGATGGTCTACTGGGGGTGATGGAGAGAAAGAGATGACGTTGGGTATGTGGGATGGCTTAGGCCTGGGATTAGGAGTCTCTAAGGATGGAGTTCCCTCTCCCAATGCACATTGAGACCTTTTCTGCAATTTAGAGTTTTAAAAAGTTACTTGGGTCACTGAGAAGATAATTATTTGTCCAAGGTCATATAGATAGTATATGAAAGAGGATGAACCCAGGTCTTTTTAACTCTGAAACCAATTCTCAGCCTGCTACATTAGTAATCAATAATCTATCAACATGCAACCAGAAACCCTTCAATTGAATTGTCCTTTTCTGCAAGATAACATTTACTGCTGTACCTCTTGTTTTGAAAATTTCACTATAAAACCTAGTCTTTTCTCTTTATTTAAAAATCAAAGTAATATATACATTTGCATATCAATCATTTCTCCTTTTCCTTTTCATTTTTTCCTTCTCCTCTTCCTCATCCTATTGTTGTTGTCCTGCTTCCTGTTCTTTTTCTTATTGTTGTTCTTATTCTTGTCCTTCTTCTTGTTCTTCCTTCTCTTCCTTCTCTTCCTGCTTCTCCTCTCACTCCTCCTACTCCTCCTTTTTATCCTTCTCTTTCTCTTTTCCTCCTTCTCCATTATAACCCTTTACAACCAGGCTACACTAGTAATCAGAGAACAATAATAAAAGTTTTCTACTTAAAAACAAAAGGAGTAAAGGAGGAAATGGTTAAATGCTATTGAATACTTTCTAAAACATTAGATATTGAAAAAAATAGTATATATCATTTAGAACACTAGAATTTTAGCTATATCTTAAAGCAAATTGGTCAAATTCTCATGATGCATAACTTGGATCACATTATTTCTATGATAAAAACTCTTCTATTACTCTCTATTACATATCAAATAAAGTTCAAAATTCTTAATCCAGAATTCAGTTGCCTACAATCTCCCTTTCTTGCCCTTTCACATTCTACTTGCCTGTATTATCTTATGTTTCAACTCAACATGACTTACTACTTCTTGAACTTCTCTCATCCTTTTGTGCCCCTGTGTCTTTGGTCATGCCATCCACTTTGAATTGTTTCCCTGCTTTTTTTCTTCTACTCCCTTATCATCTGCTTCTTTTCTATCATTCAAGCTTAGCTCAGGTGAATCTTCCTCCATAAATCCTTCTCTGACCTTTCCAAATGAAAGTAATTTCACATTCCTTGGAAATCTCTTAGCATTTCAAACATTTCATCCACATAAAATTCAATTTCGTAAAAAAAAAAAATCATTTTTGTATTACCTAATCTCTTCTTGTAAGTTTCTTTCTTTTTTATGCTTATTGACCATACAGTTCCTAGTTCAATGACTTAAATGTAGAACTCACTTATAAATGTTTATTTAAAAATACTACAAAGGGTTTCCTGGGATGTCCTCCCCAGCACCACTGCCTCTTCCATCATCCAAAAAGTATAAAAATGTTCTTTAAATCCCAGAGTCCACTAAGTCTGGTGTTCTTTTTAGGGTAGTCAATATATTCTCTAAAGACAATGCTATCTTGCTTGGGGATGGTAGTGGAGATGAAAGGGGGAAAAAAGAAAAAAAGTAAATAAGCTGTGCAGCAGAGAACCAAAGAACAATTGCAAGTAAGTAATGAAAAAAGTGGAATTAACGAATACAATTTCTTCTGCTAATATATATATATATATATATATATTTATCTAGATAGATAAATCTATCTATCTATTTATATATACTTGATCTAGTAATTTGTTGTTATATATTTTGAATCTTCAATGATGTTCTGCTTGCCACATGAAGATATACTCCTTTGTTTGGCTTTATTGCATTTTGTATTCCTTTTTCTATTTTTTCAGATAAATTTTTTTAAAAAGAAAAAAATGCTATCTATTGTTATTTTAGAATCTAAAACAATTCAGAAAACTAAATATTATTCATGGCACTTAGAAATTTTTTTTCTAAAGTCAATTTTAAATGATAGAAAAAATGTGAATATGGTTATCAAAGGGGAAACTTCCATATAAATAATAATTTCCCCAATACAACAAAATCACCATATTATTGAATATATAAAATATGAAAGTAATTAATTATTAAAAATAGACAACATGCTCAGGCCTAAAACTCTCTCCTTCCACATATCTACCTACTGAAACTCATTTCCTTCAAAGCTACATCCTTTATGAAACTTTCTTGGGCCCTCTTGGAGAAATTGATCTTTTTTTTCTCAAATTTTCTTAGAGTACTTATCCTCTTTTTTGCCCATATATTCTGCTATAGATCACAATTTACTACATGTTATATGCCTCTGCCACCCCTCAATAGATTTTAGGCAGGGACTTGTGTCTCTTTTTATGTTTGATTCTTTCTTGGGTACCTTGCACATAGTATGCTTTTAAAAACTTCACAGAGCATTTTGATTTGTACCTATCTAAGGAACTTATACATTATTGGGTTATCTATATTTATATGAATGTATCTTATGGAAATAAGACAATAAATGGCAAGAAGTTAAACTTAATAAGGACAAGGAAATTTTTTTCTCTTTGCTGATTGTTGTTGTTCATATCATGGACCATTTCATGCCAGTACTTTCCATGTTTTTTTTTTTTTTTTGCAAAGATTCACGAGTGGTATGTCATTTCCTTCTCCAGATGATTAAGACCAATAAAGTTAAGTGACTTGTCCGAATTCACAATAATAGTGTCTGAGACCAGATTTGAACCAGTTTTTCCTGACTCCAGGCCAGTGCTCCTACTACTAAGCCACCTAGCTTTCTGATAGTAGCTACTTAATAAATACTTGATAAACTTAATTGGATGCAAAACTTTTCTTCCCACAGTATCTTATCTATAAAGATTTGGGTGAAGTCTGCATCATTTTATGGTCTCCCCAAACCAAGTAGAAACACTGAGTGGATGACACAACTCTGCTGAGACTCCAGAGAATCACTAACATATAAACTTGGGAGTTGGTCAGTGGTAAACAAAGAGTGATCTAATGTTAAACATTTTCCTGTTTTTTTCCCTTCCAATAAGTAAGTACATGTAATTTAAACTTCATATTCTGGGTAAGTTTTTGATGGTTTTTTTCTTTTCTTTAGGATCAATTAAGCTATCTCTTATCATCTTAATCTGAACTTAAATTTGTTTAGCTTTGCAGGGGCTTAGTTGCAAGTGACATAGATTTTTCTCATGTCAGGAATAGTGTCAGGAGTTGAAAAGACTGCTTTCCTAAAAAAAACAATCCACAGAACAATGCTCTAATGGAAGACAGAGACAACTGAGCATCCTCATCATAACTGCTTTTTGAATGTAACTGTTGGGAATGATAAGATAAAGCAGCAGAGAGCAAATTGCTTGAGGGAGAAACCAAGATATTGCCATTATTCTCACAGACTCACTGTCACTTGCTTCCTGTGACAAGGATATCAGATAGGCAGCTAGCTATCCAAGGGAAACTTTGTTTCTTATAATTTTGACTAAACTGGTCTACTTGACTGTACACTAAAAGATTAATTACTCATATATACATAATAAAAAAATTCAGAAAAAGAAAAAATGAATGCTTCCATTTAACCCAGATATCTACATTGCTTTTCTTCATGTTACAATTAATATGTAAAGAGAACTATAGTAAATAAGAAAAAAATAAACTAGCAATCATTTTATGAAGTCCTATAAAAATCTAAAACACAATCAAACAAACATCCTCAATGTCCTGTGAAAATAAAAATTTTCCAAGCATTTCCTGTTGTTCTGTTGGCATCTAGCACAGCACAAAAATGATGGAAATTCACATCTAGATTCCCAGGAGCAAAATTATTCAAAATTTCTCCCAGAAACTCATAGTGAAGTGAGGAAAGTATCTTTACTTACCCCCAATGAGAAGGAAGGAGCACACCAAATTTCACCCCCTAAAATAAAAAGTAAGTCTGATCCCCAATGCTTACACCATTCTTGATGCTCCTTCTCATTCTGGGGAGACTCAAACATTCTACAGTAAACGGTGCCTGAACCTTGCCTTACCCATGACGTGTACTCTTTCATTTGATGCTGGTTGCTATGGGAACCACTGGCATGGCCCCTCCAGAAGCAGTCCTGACAGAGCTGGTAATTGTGACACTGCTGGCATCGATAGCGAAATCCCATCATGCTCTCACTATGGCAATAGGAACACTCAACAGGGTGGAAGACTGAGGGGAAGATGAATAAAAAGAAAAAAAAATAAAAATGAATAATGTTAAAGATAAAACTACTAAAAGGCACTGAATTTTTCCACTACCAATCCTAATTTTTAGCATTCTATTTGATATTCAATTTTAGTTGAAAACAGCATGAGACAAATTTCAGAAACTTGCGGTATCCCTTTCATATAGGGTAAGAGGAAAACAGATGGGGAGTATTCTTTTCAAAACAAACAAACAAACAAACAAAATCCTTTGGAGTGGCCAATTCCTTTCCCCTTCCATGTCGCACTACAGGAATATAAATGACTCAGGCTAGTTTACTCCCACCAAAAACTGCATTCTTTTTCTCAGAGGTTTGTATAATTCTTTGAAAATTCCAGAAACACAATTAATAGAAACAATTGAACTCTTAGAAAGTACAGGGAAATAGCAAATATTTAGATATTGGTGCATAAGGAGGGAGACAAAAGATTAGGGAGATATGAGAGAGGTAAAAAAAAGAAAAAATACATGAGAGATATTTGTGATGGACACAAAGCAATGAAGTAGAGGAAATAAGAGTAGCAAAAGGAAAGGAAGGAAATTATAAATGGAAAGAAAGAGAAAAAAGAAGGGAAGAAGGAAGAGAGAAAAGGATGAAAGCATAAAGGAAAAAAGAAAGGAGGGGAATGAAAAAAATATTTTAAGCACTATTTCAATATTCTCTGCTAAATTCTGGGTATATAAATAGAATAACAAGACAGTTTGCTCTCAAGAAGTTCACATTCTAACAGAGAAGACAGCCATAGAAGATTCCAGCTGAAGGCTAGATGGAAAGGCTTTCCTTAGAGTGTATTGGCAAAACACATGGAAACGCATCTTTCTGAATGTCATTTCTACTGATAAAATAATATATTTCTACTGTCACAACTATTAGCTAGTACCACAGATTCCAATGGCAAGAAGAAAAAGAGAATAAGACAAGAAATGAATTAGCATTTTAAAACTAAAACTGTTGTCTATGTCTACTGAAAATCAGTATTTTGGAAAGGACAGCCAATAAAGAGCCATGTAGGTTTTTCCTTTCTAGCCATAACTAGATGGACTCTGTGGAAATACTTGAAGTCTTTGAAAACAAACTGAATTGAACCAAATCAAGAAATTTATCTTGCTTTGGTAACAGTAAATGTCCATTTCAAACTAGGTGGGATTAAGCTGATGGTATTTGGGGTCAATGATTAATTTTAAATCATCAAATATTCCCATGTCATGGGAAGATATTGAATTAAAAAAATGTACAAACATGGTTTTTGCATTTAAGGAAATTACTCTCTAATAGAGTAGTCAGGAAAAGAAGCACAAATTGCAAAGTGCAAATGACATAACAGCTACTTCCCAATAGATAAATGATCAAAGGGTTTGAACAAACAATTCTCAAAAAAACTGCAAAGTATTTACAACCATATATAAAAGAGTGATTCAGATCACTAATAAAAGAGAAACTCTGAGGTTTTATTTATTTATTTATTTATTTATTTTTTTGAAACTCTGAGGTTTTACCTCACACCTCAAAACTGGCGAAAATGACAAAAATTGACAATAGTCAATGTTGGAAGGATTGTGGAAATGCATTAATGCATTGTTGGTGGAGATGTGAAATGGCACAACTATTTTGGAAAGCAATTTGCAATTATTCAGATAAAGTGACCAAAATGTCTCATATACTTTGAACCAGAGACTTCATTACTGGTATTATTCTCCTAGAAAACCATTGATAAAAAGGAAGTTCTCATATACACCAAAATATTTATTGCAGAACTTTTTGATATGATTAAAAGAACGGGAAACAAAGTAGATACCATCATCTGAAAGATGGTACCACAAATTGTGGCACGTGAATGTAATAAAATGTTACTGTACTATAAGAAATGAATGTTTGTAATGAATGCAGAGAAGCTTGGAAAGATCTACATGAACTGATGGAGAATAATGTAAACAGAGTTAAGAAATATTTTTACAATAACAACAACAATGTAAATGAGAAAACATCAAAAAAATCAAAAGGAAATGTAAGAAAATTATAATGATCAAATGGGACTTGGGCATGTGGGGCATTCATCTGTGTTAGACATAGCACATGTTTTCAGATATTTCAATACATTGATCAGTTATGATGATACTCTTTCTTTTCTCAAAATACTTTGTTATATAGGATGGCTTTGTGTTTAAGAAAGGGGATACTTTGGATGACTTTTATGATATAAGAAATAGGACACATCAATAAAACTTATTTTAAAAATAAAAAAAGGAAATAACAAAACTCTGTAGAGGTATAAGCAACTACTCTGGTATCCTTCAAGAATATATCCTCCCTCTATTTTGTGAGGAGTCAGGAACTCCAGATCTATAAAACATTTGCTTACATGTAACAACAGTTGATATATTGGCATTTGGTCTGCCCACAAAGGAAGATACAAAGATAATAGGTGTATAAGGGGTGGAGGGAGTACCTATAATGAATTTACAAATAAGTTTTTTAACCTTACCAGTCTAAATATTCCCACTACCTAAAGAGAAATCTTTTAAAATATCTGTTTAAAAAGCCTCATGTGTTCATTAAGTATGTTTTTAGATATTTGAATTTTCCAAAAGTCTTTATCAAAAGACAATTTATAAATGTTTCAGCTATAAATGTACTGCACCTAGCCGCAGGAAATGTTTAATAATTAAATTTCATTTTATGTATGTCACAAATCAAAACAAAATGAGTAATGTAAAGATATTATTTTCCAAAAGGATAAGGAAAATTGCTTTTCTTTTTAAGTGAAAATGAACGATTTTAATGGTTAATGCTTATGTGTACATATACCATATGATAAGGACTTTCACTTTTTTTTTATTTTACTTTTCTAGGTATAAAGAAGTAAGAAAAAAATGCTTGATATCAAATTTCCTTAAGCCTTTAAACTTATTCAGTCCATGCACATAATTTGAGAATGTTATGATTAAAAGCAACAGGATAAGTTAGTTCCACCTAAGCAAAGAAAGCAGTGAAAAGCCATTCCTTAATAGTTTTATAAGCAAATATGGTGAGTAGATTTACTTGTCTAGGGGTGTGCTGGGGGCAGCTTATACAGACGTGATGATTATTAAATATTCAGGATAAGCATTTAGACCTTGGAAGTCAGCAAATGCTACAAATGATTATTTTGTTGATTTTAAGACATAAGGAAGTGGTAGTGAAAACGTTATTAATGAAGATTAAACTTTAGAAGTATGTCATGCTTTTTTTAAAAGAGTCTGTTGTGAAACATTTACTCTGCTTTTGACTGAGTGGGAAACTGTGGATAGATGAGGAAAGTTGTCTGCAATGATTTTTGATGCAAAAGCTTACCCAAACCATGCATATGACTTGGGAATGTTATTCCTGTTAACAAATGTTCAGGGTGAACTGTTTTTACTTAAGCCTAAAGAAAATTAGAGTATTAAGAACAGCTAAAGATTAGTTAGTGATAGATTTAATTATATCCAGGAATATATATTTCTTGAAATCTCCTTTAAATTTCATTCCGAAATATAATTATTAGTAGCTAATGTTGATGCTTAGTTGTTTAAATAAGGCATTTTTTTTTTTTAATGGGAAAAGCATAATTGAATACAAAAGCATGCTAACTGCTCTCTTTCTCACCTGTTGGTGAGTTAATCTCACCTGTGGTGGACAAACTGTTTGAGACATAAAGCTATAGCCAAGCCATGACCATCCACCTAGTGAAAACTTACCTTACTTGTGGGCCAAACATTGAGGAAAAAACAGATAGCTTCATGAGTGCTAGATTTGCAAATTACATCTCCAAAGTAAGAACGCATACTGTGACCTCAACCTATGATCCCACAATTTTATCATTTGTGTACCATAATTATATGATTTCTGACAGATAAAGGAAGCAGAATTAATATATTTGGCTTTAAAAATTTAATTGATTACCTTCATTTTTTAGGAATAAGAATAATAATGTATCTTTCGCATGTAACCATATATATTTTGGACAATGATAGGGCCCAGAATCACCTAAAGGAAGTCAAGCTGAATCACATTTAAGAAACAATGTGACACTTTCAAGGAATCTAAACTTTTTGCTATCAACAAAAGTCTATAATCTTTTTAACAGCAATATTTTCTCAGAAATTCTATATGATGTGAATCATAGAACATGACAATTTCAGAACAATGAAAATATAATGAATCCTAAAGGACAATAGAAAGGCATATGCTGAGTATGAGTAGTTTGGGCATATTGGGTATATTACCAATAATGACTTTCATGTAAGAAGTACTTTAAGGACAAATTATCATTGGAATCAGTGGAGTAGTAAACAAGCAAGAATAAGATTATTGATGATAAGGCCAAAATACTGCCTTAGATATATCCATTAGATATTAAAAGGACCAGGCCACCAGAATGTTGGTTCTCTTTATGGATAATTATTAGAAAAGTATGGAAATAATTCTACTTGCCCAGTTCTATTTTTCAAGGAATAATTTTTTTGTAAATATCCAAATTAACTATAAAGGACATATATGAAAAATATAATGTATCCAGAGAAAGAACTGATAAGTAAAAGTATGTATAGAATAATTGTGTGTGTGTGTGTGTGTGTGTGTACAACTGTGTTTAATGGTAGCCATCTCTAGGGCGGGGAGAAAGGAAAAATTTACCTAATAATTTTGTTGTATATTTGAAAGGAACAGCAAGTTGTGCATAATAGATTTGTAGTTTCATGTGTAATCATCTTTTTATTGTACTATGTTATGGAAATAATTGTTTTATTCTGAAATTAAAAATAAAAAAGTAATAATAAAAAAAAGGTATGGACAAAAATTATAGTGAAGAATAGTACTAATATCCTCACCAATTACATCACAAATTCATCAAAATAATAATAAAAATTGAAGGCTGGAATTTTTTTTGGTTTTTATATCTATATCTGTATAATATCTTGCATGTAGTAGACATTTAATAAGTGTTTGTAAAATTAAATTGAATTGACTTTTGCATTATGCCTATGAATAAGAAACTGGTATTTAGAGGTCATAGTTATGTTTTTTTCTTTTGAGATCTTTCTTGGTTCTCAGTCTTGACATGTTTTAGTATCATTGATTATATCAATAATTATATGATTATATTTATCTTATATTTACAATATAAGGAAAGTATTTTGTGAGATAAATGTGGAACAATCAATAACACCAAAACATGTCACACAGCTATGACCTGTATCTAAATACAAGTTACATATTTGTAGCCATGATGCAATAGTCAATTCAATTTAATTTCACAAGCACTTATTAAATATCTACTTCATCAAAAGTATTATGTTAGAGATATAATGACAAAAACAGTTGTAGCCTTCAAGATATATACATTGAAAAATATATACTACTGAAAGAAACATAGACGTTATAACTTTATCTGTATAAATTAAAACAACCCCCACAGTCAGTCTTACCATTTTCTACATTTGCCAATCGATGGAGAAGTGGTAACCAGACCAAACACTGAGGTGGGGGATCAGACATGAGTGTGTCCAAGAAAGCATTCAAAGTTACTTTTTTCTGTATCAGAAAGAAACAAAATTAAGAATGAGGAAACCTTAATACATCTATACAAACTTTAGTTTGACTCAAAACTAAAATATGAAAAAAAAGTAGCAATCAACACTTAGAAATTATTTACTGTATGCCTAGAGTCTGTATGAAGTGCTAAGAATATGAAAAAAAAGTGAAAACTGATCCTGCCAACAAGAATCTAATGGAAGGGAAAAAAAGGTGCATTTCCAAATGTAATTTTTAAGTATTCTCCCTGCAAATCCCTTTTCAGTTCTATAGATCTATAAATCAAATCTAGTACCATCTCATAATCTGATAGGTTACAATGAAAAAGCATTAATTTACTTAGATGATTAAAATGGGTTAAGATAATAGATGATTAAGATGGGTTCTATACAAATGTACTGAGACATGAGATATAATCATCATCCACTTAGAGCAAGGCTTTATAATCCTTTGTATATCATGCAATTCTTGGATAATCCAGTGAGGCCTATGGATTCATTCTCAGAAGAATACTTTTAAATGCATGGAATTACAAGGGGAAGAAATTGTATTGAAATATGGTAATCAAAATATTTAAAAACAACAACAGTAGCAACAACAATAATCACAATGCAATTTCATGAATTCCAAGATCAGAAGTACTGATCTTGAAGCTCTGGGTTTTCCCCGGTTTTCCCTGTTTCTCTGCTTAATTCGGTCTTTCTTCCCTCTGGTACCTTAGGCTATTTCTAATGAAAAGCATAAATGTGATCCTTCTAAAAATGCTATTTTCAAATATTACCTAAAATTGAATTTTCTAATGATATTTGCAATAATCATATTTTCTTCCAAACAACCTTATTAAACACTTGCTTTGTCTAGAATACTATGCTAGGGACTGTGAGAGATATAAGATTTAAATTAAATAAACTTCCTGTCTTTATGATTCTTAGTCTAATAGGAGAGATACCACATATACAAATAACTGCAATTAAAAGATACAAGATGAGAACATAAGGGAGGTGAAAGTGCAGTGTTCTGTGAGATTTGAGAGGGGAGTTCCCATCTGATGCTGAATGGGGGCAGGAAGAGGAAGAATCCCCAAAGGTGATTTTTTTTTAGCTTTTATTTTCAAAATATATACATAGTTTTCAATACTCATCCTTGCAAAACTTTGTGTTGCAAATTTTTTCTCTCTCCCTTCCCCCCATCCGATTCTCCATGGACAGTAATCCAATATATGTTAAATGTGCAATTTTTCTATACATATTTCCATATTTATTATGTTGTACAAGAAAATCAGATCAAAAAGGAAAAAAAAAATTAGAAAGATAACAAAAGGCAAGCAAACAATAACAAAAAGGTAAAAATGCTATGATGTGATACACCCTCAGTTCCCACAGTTCTCTCTCTAGGTGCAGATGGCTCTCTCCATCATAAATCCATTGGGATTAGCCTGAAGCACCTCATTGTTGAAAAGAGGCAAGTCCATAAGAAATGATCATCACATAATCTTGTTGCTGTGTACAATGTTTTCTTGGTTCTACTCACTTCACTTAGCATCAGTTCACGTAAATCTCTCTAGGCCTCTGAAATCCCCCTGCTAATCATTTCTTATAGAACAATATTATTTCATAACATTCATATACCACAACTTATTCAGCCATTCTCGAATTGATGGGCATCCACTCAGTTTCAAGTTAAAGGTGTTATTTCTTATTTTTGTTATTCTGTTGTGTTTGACTCTTTGTAACTTCATTTGGGGTTTTCTTGGCAAAGATACTGGAATGTTTTCCACTTCCTTCTCTAACTCATTTTTATAGATGAGAAAATTGAGACAAATGGGGTTATTTGATTTATATAGCTAATAAGTATCTGAGGCCAGATTTCAGGAATATGAGTCTTCCTGACTCCAGGGCCAGCACTTTATCCTATATACCATTTAGTTGTTTCTGTTCCTTATATAATGTTTATTTTGATTATTATTGCTTTTGACTGTTGGGCAATATTCAACTATATTAGTCTATGCTACCATGACATTGTAAATAACAGAAAGCAAGTTAAGTCATTATTTTCTTTGAAAAATGAATAATTAATTCACTTTCAAGATTTTTTTTTATCTCATTTCAAGATTCTCTCCAAAATAGCTACCACTTTAGTCTGTGTACTTACTCTAAGGAGATTACTCTCAACAATTTTGGGATCATCCCCCCTTTTAGGGATTGTTTTTAGTGAATTTATACACACACACATACACACACACACACACACACACACACATACACACAATCCATCCCATTATTTTATAAGCTTATCTCATTTCAATCACACGATGAAACATTTATTAAACTTCTGCTATAGGCCAGACACTATACCAGGCATTGGTGATACAAATATAACAGAATAATTATGGACCTTCTTCAAGTAGTTACTAGCTTGAATGAACAATATTCAGATTTACCTATTTACTGTTCTACATTCTTTGAATTCAGTCTTTAAATCTGTTTTAAATGTAAGTAACCATTGATATAATTTTCAATTATTTTTATATACTTTCTTTAAAATTAACTTAATTAATTTATAGTATCATTAACATACTATAAAATATTTAGGAAATGCCTGATAAGTCACTGATTTCCTATAAGATCTTTTTAAAAATTATATTTAATTTTTTTCAATTAACAAACATTTGGTTTTTTTTTCTGTCACATTCTTCCTTTCCTCATGTGATTTTAGTCAAACTCCACCTGCCCATTTAATGGATACCATCAAATATATATGTAGAATAAGTTAAGATGCAAAGGGGGGACATAGAATGAACCTGGACCAATGTTATTGCCTCAATAATTTTGAGGGTGTCAAATATCATGAAATCTGAACTCCAGAACTCTAAAAAAAAAAAAAAAATCTCTCTTTAAGATGCAGAAATGAAATGAAGATGTTAACTAGTCTCATTCTCCATACCCCTCAATCCTTCCCATGAACCCTTCCCATAGTCTTAAGA
Source organism: Sarcophilus harrisii (assembly GCF_902635505.1). Classification (NCBI taxonomy): domain Eukaryota; kingdom Metazoa; phylum Chordata; class Mammalia; order Dasyuromorphia; family Dasyuridae; genus Sarcophilus; species Sarcophilus harrisii. The sequence goes on from NC_045426.1 coordinate 477,147,939, forward strand.
AGTTTTTTTAGTTGCAAGACTTCTTTTGGAGTAATACAGCAATATGAAAAATTCTCTCAGATTCTTGTACATGATTTCAAGAAGTCAACAAGACTTTAATTAGAAATGACTAACATATATACCTAGTTTGGAAATAAAACTGTTAACTATTCTAAGATAAGTTCAATTTTTGTTGATTTAAAAAAACTTAGCCTCAAGATTCTTAACTTAAACACCAAAGAAAATAATTTATCTACAGTTTGATGGGTCCAGTCTAGTTCTCTGCAGGCTCTATGGACAGGATTTTTTTTTCTTCTTCCTTTTACCTCCATTTTCTCATTTTCTCTTGGTCAGCACAGAGGCATTCCAACTTTGACATTCCAAACAGCAATTCTTTCCTGAGTCTCTGAGGTCCCTTCTGGGTCTATATATCTAATCCTATCATTCAGATTTCTTCACCTAATATTATTTTTATAAGAGCTAGAAGAGTAGAGATCAGTCTCCTCTTAGCTGTCTGCCATACCTCCCACTCAATCCCATACCCATAGAACATTCCCTATGTTTGGTCATAGCCTTCCCATTCTTTCTCTCTCCACTCTTCTTTGTAATAAAGCCTATTTTGTTAGTTAGCTGTTCAATCATATCTGACTTGTTATGACTCCATGGACCAAAATATGCCAGTTCTTTTTACCTTCCACTCTCTCTCAAATTCTGTCCAAGATGATGTGCATTATTTACAGTCTTATCTACTAGTCTTATCCTCTGCTGCCTCCTTTTAATTTTGGTTTCAATCTTTCCCAATAACAGGATTTTTTTTTCCTAATGAGTTCCATCATTTCATTATATGGCCAAAGTATGTAAGTTTCACCTCCAGGACTCGATTTTGCATTGAATAACCTGAATAAAATTCTTTTAAGTATTGATTGTTCAAGAGATTCTCAAAAATTTTCTCCAGCATCACAATTCAATATTGCTAGTTCTGCAGAGCTGAGTTTTGCTTATAGTTCAACTTTTATAGCCATACATTTCAACTAGAAAAACTTTACCTTTAATATGGTAAAATAATTATACATGTTTAATCTATATGAGATTCCTTGCTGTCTTGAGGAGGGGGAAGGAAAGAAAAGAAGGGAGAAAAGAACTGGAACTCAATCTTACAAAAATGAATGTTGAAAACTATCTTTACATAGAATTGTAAAAAATATTATTAAATGGAAAAATATCTTGATATCTTTTATTTTTTTAGTAATCTGTCCATATTTTTCATAGTTTTCCAAAAAGTTAGCATCTTTTAAGATTCATGGCTATAGCCATCTTCTGCACAAGATCTTTGATCCCAGTAATATAAAATCTGACATTGCTTCCATTTTCTTCTATCTTTATTTTTCAGGAAGTAATGAGACAAGTTGCCATGATTTTAGTGTTTTGGATATTAAACTTCAAGTCAGCTTTTGCTGGCTTTCAATCTCTTCTCTTTCATCCTCAACAAAAGCCCTTTTAATTCCTCTTCATTTTCTATCATTAGAGTGGTATCATCTGCCTATCTGATATAGTTGATATTTCTCAAGACATGCTCAATTTCAAGTTTCGATTCATCCATCTTGGCATATCATATGAGGTACTCTACATATAAGTTAAATAAATGACATGACAACCTTGTCTTAACCCTTTTCCAATCGTCTGCCAATTAATTCTTCCATGTTTGATTCTAATTATTACTTTTTGACTGATATACATATTCTTCAGGACACAAGTAAGATGATCTGATACTCCCATCTTTTTCAGCAATTGCCCAGTTTAATGTGATACACACAGTCAAAGGCTTTAGTGTAGTCAATGAAGCAGAAGTACATGTTTTTCTGGACCTCCCTTGATTTCTTCATAATCTAGCAAATATTGGCAATTTGGTTTCTAGTTCTTCTACCTCTTCAAAAACCAGCCTGTTTTTCCAGTAATTGCAAATTCCAGTAAATGCAATTGTTTGATAATTTGAACATTCCTTGGCATTGCTCTTAGGAATTGGGACATTAAATCAATCTTTTCCAATCTGATGACTACTGTTGTGTCTTACAAATTTGCTGGAATATTGAGTGTAACACTTTAATAGCATCATCTTTTAGGGTTTTAAATGGATCAGGTAGAATTCTGTCATCTTCACTAGCTTTATTGTTAGCACTGCTTCCTAAATAAGGCCTACTTGACTTCATTTTCCAGCATGTCATGGTTAGAGGTGAAGTTAAAATCTTTCTTGTATCGTTCTTCTGTGTATTCCTGCCACCTTTTCTTAATATCTTCTATTTTTATTAAATCATTACCATTTTCATCTTTTATTATGATGATTTTTGCATGAAACTTTCCTTTAACATAGGGGATTAATCAATAGATATGAACCAAAAAGTCTCATCACCTGAACTCTTGAGTCCAACTGGCTGCTCATAGCAAGGCACTGTGGATTATTTTATTTGAATAATATTTTGACATATTTTATTATTTGGGGAAAAAGTGACTCTATATTATTGATTTAAAAAAAAAACTTTTTTATAATTGCCCGTACATAATATAATAGATTTTTAACAGTTTTTTAATGGATTCTCATAAAAACCTCCCTAGCTAGATAGAGCAAATAAAGAATAAAAAAATTCAAATAATCCAACCCCAAACATATACAAGCTGTGTGGATCCTCATTTTTCTCCTCAGTAAAACTGGGATGACATTAATAGCACCTATCTCCCAGAGTTGCCATGAGGATAAAATAAAACAATATTTATATAATGCTTCAAAAACTTTAAATATAAATGCTAGCTATTTATGATATTGTTTATATAAGAAAGTGTGTTTCAGGTTCCAAATATCAAAATTCTTAACAAACTTTTATGATATCTTTATAAATTAAAGTGCCAAGTTCTATCTACTATAATTTTAATTATTCTTCATATAACCTAATAATCAATTCAAGGATGGAATTTGGGTATCTCATATTAATTAAAAGGACACATTACTGATTTTAATGGATAGTTTAAAATGAACCAGAGACTATGGAGAAAAAAGAATGAACATAATTTAGAATATGAACATAAAACTACAATGAAAAATGCTATTCACAAATGAGAAACTGAAAAATACTAAACCATGGTAGATTTGGGAACAGAACCACCTTATAGTGTTTGTAACTCATTTATTTTTTTACTTCCTTTGAATAAATGTGTCTTATCTTTCTATTTCTTTATAAGTCTCCCTGGTATCTGTCCACTTGTCATTGGTGTACTTTAATATGGTAATTATAGATCTACAAAAGTACAAATAACAGCTGTCACTGATTTAAAGCTTTATAGATACTAACTCATTTAATACTCACAGCAACCCTGTGGGTAGTAGTGGAGGATAAGTAATATAAAAATATTATTCTCTATTTACAAATAATTTAAAGGAGACTCTGAAAGGTTGTTACTTTCCCAAGGCTACATAGAATGTTATTGTCAGGATCTGATCTTGACCCTCCTTCTAGTTCTAGTACTCATAAGGTGAAAGAACTAAAAGATCAAAGAATGAATATTGAAAAGGACCTTGGAAGCAGAGCTTTACAATAAATCTGTGAGATAGATATCTCAGTTTTTCCTTTCATAAAATTTTATGGATGTGGAAACTGAGGCTTAGTAACATTATTTCTCCCTGATCACATATCTAGTAAATTTAGTAAATTAGAAATGAGATATGAACCCAGAACTGAGTCTTTCTGATGCTGTGAGGCATTCTTTTCATTGCACAACACTACTCTTATCAAGAAGTTAGTAAGAAGATAAGAATCTTTCATGTATCTTGTTCTTTATACCCAGGGATATTGGTTTTCACTGTTATTCTGGAGGTTGATGTACACAGCAGAAGCTGAGTGCAGCTCACCACAATTCAATAAGATGGAAAAATTTTGAATGAGATTGTGTGTTTTGAGGTAACATTTAGGGAGATAACTTCTACCATGCTCTAGCTTTGATTACACTGTTCTTACCTGCTGGGAGAAACAGGATCGGGCAGACTGTTCTGTGTAACCAAATGAAGGCCCTTCAAACACCGCAGTGGGGAGTTTGAGGACTTCCCGTAGAAATAGGTCATATCGCCCATATACCATTACTCCACTGGAGTCAGAAATCATTGAGAAAATATCTAATGGAAATAATAGAAAAGATACTTAATTTACATAAAGAAAATCACTCTAATTCAATCACATCTGATTGGAATAATAAAGGATATGACTAAATAAAATATACTTTGGAAAAGCATTCCAAATAGGAAAAGATAGCTGATTTAAATATTTAAGTATTCCTTTAACTTAGCAACTTTTTTTTTCAAAGTTGATAATTGATGCCTAACACAAGAATGGAGATCATTCAAATGAAATGTCTAATTTAATAAAGAGCAGGTTACACCATCTTTTTTGCGACATCATATAAACATAGATACATGACACTGTTGATCTCATTTGAAATATTTCAGTAGATTCACTGAAAAATATTTATATATGTTCACTATGAAGCTGTGTTTTCTATGCTTTTAAGACATCTGGAAAAGCAAATAAAGGGCAGAGAAAAAAGGGAATTAAAGCAGTTGATTAATTGATAGATGTGGCAAAAACTCTATGAAGATCTATGTGCCACATGTATACACAGTCTATCTGTGTGTACCAGGAAAGGGTTCTTTAGGCCTTTAATTAAGAGGAAAAGTAGTATAGCAATTGGTCACTGAGCTGGAATCAGGAGTTGTAGGTTTTATTCTCAGCAATACCATTGGTTTTTATTGTAACCAGAGGCAACTGATTTAACTTTTGTGTCTCAGCTTCTGAACCTGTGTACTTAATGAAGATTAATGAGATAATGTTGAAATGCTCTTCAAAATTGAACCAGTAAAATATTGCCCTGAAAATGAATGACTTTTCCCCCTTGTATTCCATTTATTTTTGCCATAACTTTATAGCAGCTCAGCAGAAGAGGATTGCTTTTGGGAGCATATGAATATACCACAACCTTTGCACAATTCATATATGTATATATATATACATATATATATTATATAATAGAAAATTACATAGATATAATATAAATGACTGCTAATTAACAGCCAAACATTCTTATAAAGTGAAGATTTTGATAGCACTCATATCAGGGCATAAGATTGACATTTGTTATATATGTTCTTTAATTCTACATATTGGTCATGAAGGAAGAGCACATTATTTGACACATATGACATTCAAATCTTTGTATGAAGTAGTTCTTAGAATGGAATTTGTATATAGTTGCAAATGGTTAAAAACAGTTATTTGGTCAAAAAATGCTATTTAATCTGCAAAACTGACCTTTGGGCACCTATTTTTTTTTTTTAATCAATGAGACTTCTCTTATTTATCCCCATCTTTTACTGCTTCCAGATCACTTAGATGAGTCTGTCAGTAGTATGCCCTAATATAGATGCCTATGAAATCCAATGGAAAAGGTTAGGTAATATCTATTAAATGTCTCAATGCAGTCCCTAATTGCATTTGCTTATATTAGCTATTTTTCTCTTCTGATTTCTAGGCTATTTTTTAGTTTTTAAAAATGGTTAGGTTTTGGGGCTATATTCTTAAAGAAGCTGAGCACTCTTGATTAGACTAAATATAGAAAAGTATATTCACTCTGATCAATGCAATAAACCAACCATGAACCTAGAACACTGGTAGTAAATTCTGCTACCCATTTCTTGACAGAAAAGTGATAAGTTCAAAATATAGAATAAAATGTACATAGACATGGGATATGGTGGACACGCAGAAGGTAGAAATTGCTTGACTATATATTTGTTACAAGGATTATATTATTCTTTTAAAATAGGAACGTAGGAGGGAAAATATATAAATGCTTATTATTTAAAAATAAAATAAAATGGAAAATGAATTTTAAAAACCTCAGAGTCATCTTGACTCACAAGTTAATATTTACTATGTTGGTAAATTCAACCAAGCAACATAAAAGCAAGGATTTATAGAGAAAGGGATATTGTCAATGGCAATTCTCTATATAATTCAATCAGATTGAAAAATGAATTTTTTTAAAAAGCTCTTAAAATGTCATCTAAATGATTTATGTTGAAGGGTGTGTGAGAATACTGGGATACTAATGTATTGCTGGTGAAATTGTGAGATGATCCAACCATTTTGGAGAGCAATTTGGAACTATACCCAGAGAGTTATAAAACTACTTGGTTTGTATCCCAAAGAGATCATAAAAGAGGAGAAAGAACCCACAAGTGCAAAAATGTTTGGAGCAGCTCTTTTTATAGTGGAAAGAAATTGGAAATTGAGTGGATGCCCATCAGTTGTATAATAACTGAATAAGTTATGATATATGAGTGTAATGGAATATTATTGTTCTATAAGAATTGATGAGCAGCCTGATTTTAGAAAAACCTGGAAAGACTTCCATGAGCTCTTGCTGAATGAAGTGAGTAGAACTAGAACATTATATATAATAACGGGAAGATTATATGATGATCAACTGTGATGGACATGGCTCTTCCCAGCAATGTAGTAATTCAACCACAATTTCAACAGATTTGGGATGGAAAATGCCATCCACATCCAGAGAGAGAACTATGGAGACTGAATGAGGATTGAAACATAGTAATTTCACCTTTTTTTGATCATTTGTTTGTTTTTTCTTTCTCATGGTTTTTTCCCTTTGATCTGATTTTTCTTGCACAACATGGTAAATATGGAAAATTGTATATGTTTAACCTTTATCAGATCGCTTGCTGTCTTAGGAACAGAGAAAAATTTTGAGCACAAAATCTAATGAAAATGCATATTGAGAACTTTTACATATATTTGGAAAAATAAAAATACTATTAAGATCATCTGAATAATTATTATCTCCCCTATATTTTGAGTCTTGATCATATTCAGGTTGGTATTATGTCTGTAAATTTTGTAAATTTTCTTTCCCCCCAGCAGACTTTTCCATAGTAAGTAAAGTACTAGCCAAATATAAATGTTTAATTTAATAATTCTTCTAGAAATGTCCAAAATGAAAATATTGGAAAATGAGAAGAAATGAAATTTTATTTTCTCAGTCATTTTGCCAAAGTTCAGTTGCCTTTTTGAAACTTCTAAATGAGCAATATTACTACTGATATATGTAATAATGTATAAAATAAAAGTAAACTAAGTAATAAGGGTTGAGATTATTAGGGCTGCCAGTGGAGTGAAACAAGGGATAGAGAGAGAAAAAAAGATAGTAATAACTATGTAACTTGATCTTCCTCTTAAACAACTTTATTAGAAATGAACAGATGACTTGTTTCTTGAATCAGAACTGTTCTAAGGCTGTCCTTACACAGTAGGAAGTTGGAACCTACACATTGAAGGAGGGGATTGTGACAGACTGCTGCTATATTTTGTCATACTGCTAAGGGATAAACAATCTGGTATGTGAGCTTTATTCATTCTCTGGTCTTGACATCAGTCAGGGCAGTTACTCAATTTGGTGACTAGATGGCACTCACACCATTTACTTCATTCTTTCTGTCAAAGAACAGTGACTCTAATTGGTCACTAGATGATATTCTGATGTTTTCACTGAGTTGTTGCCTTTCTAAAGCAAGTGAGTTGCTATCTTTTGGGCTTCTTTGGCAAGGAATAAAAAAGGTGTTAATAGTTGGGCCACAGCTTTTTTAATCACACCAAATTCTTAACTCTGTTCCTATTCAGGTAGCAGCCCTGGGGCAGTAAAAAGAGCAGTGGCTCTGGAGTCAAAAGGCCATGGATTCAAATCTTGTCTATTATTTAATTGTTGTGTGACCATTCTGTGGCCTCAGTTTTCTCAGTTGTAAAATGAAGTGGATTAGTTGACTTCTAAAGGCTATTTTAGTTATAAATCTAGGATCCTATGAATCATATTTCATTATGAACCAAGGCAAACACTTACAATCATCTGTTTTAGAGCAGTAGAGAATAAAGAGAATAGAGGATTACTTATAACATGTGAAGTACAGGTTTTGGGGAGAAGCCGTATAATTAAAGCTTCCTTCTCTGACTATTATTTTATTTTTTTAAATTTTATTTTTAGCAGTTTTGTTTCATTCTCTCCCCCAAATTTAATAGTGTTTCATTTTTCCAAATACATGTAAAGATAGTTTTCAATGTTCATTTTTATAAGGCTTTGTGTTCCAAAATTTTCTCTCTCCCTCCCTTACCTTCTTCCCCATGACAGCAAACAATCTGATATAGGTTAAGTACATGCATTTCTTTTAAACATATTTCCCTATTTGTCATGTTGTGCAAGAAAAAACCATCCTCTTACTATTCTTAACACATTTAGATTTATTTTGCCAAGACTTGACCTAAAGGAAATTCTTCTAGATTAATAGTGAGGCATTTCCTTAAATAACTAGCAGCTAGAGCTATAAATGGCCATTTTTGTACCCTGGGGAAATGTCACAAAAATGTATCAGGGACAAGTGGTAATATATATGCTCTGAAATGATGACCTTATGGCAGAGAGATATCATGAGGTCATTTCTTGGAAAACCAAACCAGAAAGGCAGGGTAGCAAGAAACTTGGCTAGGGTGTAACTGCCAAGGGATAAGGAACAGTGTCATCTTATAGTTTCCCATTTTAATAAATTATCCTTATTATCTTCCAAATTGAGTTGTTCAACTACTTCAGGCTGTCAAAGGACTGGAAGTACAGGAAATACCCTCTAAACTTCAGTAAATTGGGCCAAAGGCCTAGTCATCCCATCTTAGTTATAGCTGTAACAACTAATGCTGCCATTTGAACTTATTTGGAATTGTACTAGAATACTTTCCTCAGTTTCTCTAATCTAACTCTAAAATCAAAACTGAACATCCTAAGAGGATATAAGGGCTTTTCTGTAGTTCATGAATTTATACTGGTTCCTAAATAGGAAAAAAAAAAGTGAGCCATTTTGGATATGTAGGGATTCTGGACTCTCATAGTGCTTTTGAGCTTAACATCTTTGTTTTCTCTTCCAATAATTTTTACTGGACCAGTGAGAAAGCTGTGAGCAGGCCCTGATTATTCTCCATTTGGGCAAATAACAGGATAATTTGAAGCATTTCCCAAACTATTTTTCTTCTGTTTTATGCCTCTTTTCCCTCTAAGTCATTTTATCAACCCACAATAGCCGAATGCCTGAAACTGATGAACAAGCAACTGAGATTGAAGTACAAAGGTGTCTTTTAAAATGTATATATATATATGCTACATATATATATACACATATATATACACATAAATACATATTTTTATGAATTGATGCTAATAAAGTTTTTTTTTTTTCATGGAAACCAAGGAATGAGAGTGACAAAAATATATTTGGAGATAGGAGGTTTCAATAGCCAGTTTTTTTTTCAACCTTTTGTCCAATTTCAGCTTATTTTTCACCTTGCAAATGCAGACTTCAGGCTCCTAGGGATTAGGAAGTTATTACAAGGGGTTCATAAATCCATATGAATATGACATATGATCTTTTTATTTTATTTAGCTTCAACAATAAATTCAGTGCAATTCAGCATGATAAAGATACCTTCTGTCAACTGAATATGTCGGACACGTATATGTTTAAAACTTGCCTTTGGAACATTATATATGCAGTAGTATTTTATGTATAAATATTTTATGTATAAATATTTTATATTTATTTTATGCCTTTATGATTAATAAAATAAAAATTTGTTATTTAATTTATACTAGCTTTTATTATCATGCATATTTATTATCAATAAGTACTAAAAATACAACTATCATGCGTTTCTTATGTTAAAAAAGAAGGCTTTATATCATTATTTTTAGAGTGGGGAATTAATGGTCCAAATAATTTCTGTGCCCATGTCTTTGAAAAAGTTCTATCTATTTGGTTTCCATTAAATATGAGGCAAGGAAATTGAACAATATAGTTGGGTTATTTCTACTGCTTATTTATTGAAATTTCAGGAAGAGAATTATCATATCATAGTAGGGTATTATGGTTTGGCCTTCAGGTTTTTATCACTGTAAGCAAAAGGCTATATCATAATTCAGATAATTTCAAACAAGTCAATAGATTTGAAGAAATGCATGTTTAATATTAAAAACAATCTCTCATTTGAATTTAACTAAAAGCAAACAATAACAATAAATCCAGTTTAGCATTTATGTTTGGATATAATTACTTACTGTGAACAGTTTCAAAGACCAGCATCTAAAAAGTTAGAAAGGGTGAATTTTCTACTACTTTAGGGGAAAAGCAAGCATTTAAAAAAATGTAAATTATAAATTCTTAAAAACAACAACTTTGATTGGATTAGAAAGAATTGTGATGTGATAAAGTTAGGCTATTACAGGAAAGAGAAAGAGGAAAGATTTATGAAGAGATTTATACCTTGGTTAGGAAAAGAGGTATACAAGAAATGACTTACATCTTAATTTGTCCATGATCTTTCCTCCACATAGGGTGGCTAAGGCCATTTTGACAGCAAATACTGAAATTTTACCATGGCCTTCCCTATTAAATAACAATAAAAAAAGTGAGGTTATTTGAAGCAATTTCAGTAGTTTGTCTTAATACATTCCATTTCATAGAATTAAAAGGACCTAGTCTCCTGTAAACAATATAAGAACACTCATCATGCATTCTGAGAGGATATATTTTTGTGAAAGTTGTATATACAATTTAATGCAAGTTTCCATGAGCTAATTCACTTTTTCCATTGTGAAGAAAGAAAATGATCTTCTGGAGTCTCTATAACACATGCTTGCTTAGAATATTAGATGAGCAATTTGTACAGAATGAACTGAAATAATATAACAAATTTAAACTTTTGTGCATCTCAATACTATACCCTCTGTTACTTTTTATTTAGAAAGTTTCAGATGCATCCTTCCACTCTGACAATGCCTCACTTTTGAAATTTGAAATTTGAAGAAATTCTGGACTCTTGTCTCTTTCCCCTCAAATATTCTTTTTCCAACCATTTTTTTTGATCCACAAAGGAGTCATTGTTACTATAAAATATTTCTCTGTCAAAATATTTCTTCTAAAGAAGAAACAATGAATGCTATATTTGATCCTTCATTTTCTACCCAAATAAAACACACAAAACACACTTGCACCAATCTTTATGAATTATGGCAGTTAGTCTATTTTGTCCTTCACAAAACCTTCTCACAAATATAAAAAAATTTAATAGTTGGATCCAAGGATTCTAAACCCTGGATCAAGCTGTTTATCCTCATATTCTAGTAAGCAAAAAGCTCCATCACACTAAGGGATTCACTTCTCTCCTAGTGGCCCTATTAGGATTGATTGAAAGAATTATTTAAGGAAGAAAAATGATTGAAATGTCTGCCTTACACATTAATTTGTGTGTGTGTGTATATAAATATATATATATACACACACACACATACATATATATTACATATATATGTATATATGACAGGCTAGTATACTGGATAGAAAGCTAGCATCAGAGTAATGACAATTGGGGTTTAAGTCTTATTTCTCATTTATTCTCATTACCCTGTGATCCTGGGTAAGTTAAATTGACCTCTTGGTGTCCCAAGCAACTATAAAATTGCAGAACAGGTACTGATCTGCATTAATAAAGAGAGAATTTCTTTTTCAGAATTTCTCTATAACTTTTCATCTCATTCATCATTTTTATGAACTAAAATTTCTGAAACAATACCCTTCAGTCTGAGTTTCCTTATTTGCAAAATGAGGTTAGACTCAATGGCCTTTAAGATTACTTCCAGTTTAGAAACCTTACAACTCATATTTGTCAGTCAGTCAACTAGCATTTATTAAGTCCTTACTTTGTGTCAGGCAGTAGACTTAGCATTGAGAATAGAAGCAGAAACAGAAGTAATAAAAATAAAAGTAGAAGCAAGAAAAAGGGCATAACCTTTCCTCAGGGAGCTTATATTCTAAAGGGAAAGATTGTACATTAAACTTAACTAAAAAGGGAAGGATTGGGGGGAAATCTTGGTAGGGAAAGTCAGCAATGCACCTTCAACCTGAGAAGGTTGAAGACATCTTTAGCTAGGGCCTCTTCCTTAAATTAGAATTTCTGGGAGGAACCAGCCAATCAGAAAGAGAGGTCTCAATTTGAAGTAGTCAGGGAGGTGGTGGTGAAATGAACTTGCAGGGTAAAAAATGTTTCTGTGACTTGGTAGGGAAAATCCTATAAGATCAATTAGCAGTTCAGCCAGAGAGGGATAATTTGTATTGTTCTTCATAGTTTTTTCTAAACAACTCTCCCTATAACAGTGATATAAGGTAGATGATTCAAGTAAATTATTATTATTCCATTTTACAGATGAGAAAATTGTGGATCAGAGAGTCTAAGCATCTTGCCTAGGAGTACACAAAGTGTTGGAACCCCAAAGTGAAACCAAGTCAAAGAATTCTAAATTCGGTGTTCTTTCTACTACGCCATACAATCTTCAATGAGATAACAATTAAAAATAAAAAATAAGTGGTGCTGACTTCCTTATAAATTCAGATCTGTGCTTCTTTAGTTCCACTAATGTATGAAGGACTTGATGAACTTAATCAACTTTTTTTTGCTGTTTTTGTGGCAACTCTTGTTGTCTGACTTTTGTGACACTATTTAGTGTTTTCTTGGCAAAGATAAAGGAGTGGTTTATCTTTTCTTTATCTAATTTTAAGATGAGAAACTGAAGCAAACAAAGTTAAGTGACTTGCACAGGTAGTAAATGACTGAGGTCAAATTTGAACTCAGGAAGATAAGGCCCCACACTCTATCCATTGTATCACCTAGTTCTTAAGGAAAGGGAAATGTAATAAAATGTGGACATACTAAATGGGAAAAATTATATTAAAAGCCAATAGTCCACAAAAAAAGCCTGTTAAAACCATTTTACTGGGGGGAAATTTATCTAAGTTCATACTTACTGGAAAAGAAAATAGCAAACCATTCCAGTATCTTTGCCAAGAATATCCAAATGTGTTCACAGAGAGGCAGACATGACTGAAAAACAAATGAAGCTTACATTTTACCCGCTTAAGAACAAGAAGAGTCAGTGCACCTATTTTCAGCCAGAGGATTGATGGGATCTCATTATAACTGTGGGAGAAAAAAGGTATGAAGCAGAGATGACTAATGGACAGAATGAAATTTTTAGCTTTGGACTTAACTGAGGAGCATATACTTGAGTCTTTTCAAATTTCCATACTGTCCTTGATAAAGGAAAAGTTTAATGTATTCAAAATACTTTGAATTACACAAATAGAATTGGGCATGGTGGTACATATTGGTAATTCTTTCATAGTAGAGAAGGCTGAGTATGATTCATCCCTTGGGTTTAAGAATTCTTAGATATATCAGATTGGCTAAGATGACAGGAAAATATAATGATGGATGTTTGGAGGGGATGTGGGAAAACTGGGACACTGATACATTGTTGGTGGAACTGTGAATGGATCCAACCACTCTGGAAAGCAGTTTGGAACTATGCTCAAAAAGTTATCAAACTGTGCATATCCTTTGATCCAGTAGTGTTTCTCCTGGGCTTATATCCCAAAGAGATCTTAAAGGAGGGAAAGGAACCCACATGTGCAAAAATGTTTATGGCAGCCCTTTTTTTTGTAGTGGCAAGAAACTGGAAACTAAATGGATGCCCACCAATTGGAGAATGGCTGAATAAATTATGGTATATGAATGTTATGGAATACTATTGTTTGTTATCGGCCAGAACTCTGAAACAAGGATTCTTATAAGGTGTTAAGTCAGTAGAATTGATGAGACAATGGTTATCTAGTTTAGCATGATGATTAATAGTTCTCTAAATTCAATATGATTGATTTAATCTTACAACAAATAATGGTTTCCTAGTGATATAATGATTGGTTTGTACACAGTGTAGAGCATATAAGCTGACACAAACTCAGCCAAAGGAGGCAGAGACAGATTCATTCCATTGTCCACCTTTGTGGTGGCTGGAGGCTGAAGCACAAACCCTTGGACTCAGACTCACTTCATTTCACACCACCATGGTAGGCTATCCTCCTGCATTTTCTCCACTGAAACCAATCCCCTCTGAAGGCCTAGAGAAAGCTAGCTGAGCACCAGGTGAAAGAGATAATAAAGACTTTTGGACTTTAACAACTGGCTATTCTTGTGGTGATTACTGAATTGAAAGGAAGGCTGCTCCAAGACCACCAGAAAACTAAAAAAGAACATTACAATTGTTCTGTAAGAAACGACCAGCAGGATGATTTCAGTGGGGCTTAGAGAGACCTACATGAACTGATGCTAAATGAAATGAACAGAATCAAGAGATCATTATACACGGCAACAAGAAGAGTATATGATGATTGATTCTGACGGATGTGGGTCTCTTCCACAATGAGATGATTCAAACCAGTTCCACTTGTACAGTGATGAAGAGAACCAACTACACCCAGAGAGAGAACTATGGGAACAGAGGGTGGAATACAACATAGCATTCTCATTCTTTCTGTTGTTATTTGCTTGCATTTTATTCTCAGTTTTTCTTTTTCTTCCTTCTTGATCTGATTTTTCTTGTGCAACCAGATAACTGTATAAATATGTGTACACATATTGGATCTAACATGTATTTCAACATATTTAACATGTATCGGACTACATGCCAGATGAGGGGGGGGTAGGGGAAAGAAGGGGAAAATAAATTTGCAACAAAAGATTATGCAAGGGTCAATGTTGGAAAAATTACCCATGCATATACTTTGTAAATAAAAAGCTTTAATCAAAAAAAAAAAAAAAAAAAAAGAATTCTTAGGTATAAGCTTAAAGTTTATCCAATATCTGTACTATGTCTGACAGTAATATTTTAAGACCTATAGAATGGGAAGGCTACAAAGTTGTCTAACAAGGGGGAAATCCAGGGGTGTGCTGAAACCACCTCAAATTAACTCCCAAGAACTTTTTGTTAAAGTTTTGGGGTGAGCATTCACATCTTGAAAATTGGCAAACATTACAAATCATGGATTGATTTATTGTTTTGTTGCTTGTCTAGACTTAATAAAGTGATGGAGAAAATGTTAATAATGCTGATTAAACTTAAAAGTGTGTCATGTGTACATATTTTTCAGAGATCTGGTTGTTAGACATTTACCAGCAGGTTTCTAGATTAACCTGCCCAGATTGGAAAAATGTAGAAAATAAAAAGCTTCCATAAAGATCAAGACTGAGATCAACCTATGAGTGACCTTTACATTTTCAACTTAAGTGAAATAGGAAGATTCACTCTTCTTTGCAACCTGGCCCCAACTACCTTTTCAGGCCTACTACATATTACTTCTCTTTGTATGTGTAATAGTTCAGTCAAACTGGCCTTCTTAATGTTTCTCAAAAGCAACACACCATTTCCTGTGTGAAATTTTGTGCTGGCTGTCCCCCAGGTCTACAATGCAATACCTCTTCATCTTCTTTTATAATCCCCATCATTCTTCAAGGCCCAGTCCCTTATCATTTTGTATCACTGTGCTATTTCCATTTAGGTGTTTCAGTAGTCCCTAGAACTCCATTATGATAATTTCAAAGATAATAAAAAGATTCATTATTTCTTTGTTGTTCTGTTATAAAGACAAAGAAAGAAAAGAAATGATAAAGAGTAAGCAATCACAAAATTTCTAGACTCAGGAAGTATTATACAAATAAATGATTTATATCTAATTAAGAAGTCATTAAGTATCCATTGACTGAATAAATGATTAATATTTCTAAGGAAGTAGATTATAACTAATTTTTTTTGTTCAGATTGTGGGAAAGCTGATCATGTTCCTTCTATCTCTAGGCTCAAAGATATTTTACTTATAATAATAATATATTGAGAATAGAATCTGGATATTCTTTCATTCTTTTTCTTCCTCTTCCTCCTCCTCCTTCATCATCATCATCATCATCATCATCATCAGTAGCTTCTTAGAGCTAGGAAGGCCCAAGAGATCGCTTATCCCAACAATTATAAGAATTACAGGAGAGCCTCTTCTAAAACATCACTAATAAAGCGGTCACTCACTGCTTGAAGATTTCTAGTAACAGAAAACTCACTTTCAATAGAGGCAAGCCATTCCCATTTAATTCTTAGTGGGTTTCCCTTTATATTCTGTCTCCCTATAACTCTCATTCATTAGTCCCAGTTCTTTGATTTAGGAGCAAATATAACAAAAATATTCCCCTTTCTAGTTGATAATACTTCAAATATTTTAATACAACTGTCATATATACATGCATACACACATTTATATATGCTAAGTAGTTTTTTTTTTTAAATCCAAGCTAAATATTTCCAGTGACTTCAAATAATCAGTCAATAAACATACACTATACTGGGACAGTGAATAGAATACCAGGCCTCGAGTTGGGAAGACTCATTTATCTTCCTGAGTTCAAATCTGACCTCTGATAGTTAGTCTGTGACCCTGGATAAGTTACATAACTTTGTTTGCCTCAGTTTCCTAATACGTAAAATGAACTGGAAAACTTAATGTCAAATCATGTCAGTCTCTGCTAAGAAAACCTCACATGGAGTTAAAAAGAGTGGGATAAGACTGAAAATGCCTGAACATAAAATACTATTATTAAGCTAAGTATCCTAAAGCATGCAGGATAATAATATTGAGACTTCTGCCTATTCTGGTTCGTGTGTTGTTATTCTATATCCAGTTCTCATTTTACTGCTTTAGTTTATGAAATAAAAAATAAAAACTAAATTATACAAGCTGTCGTCTCTTTTATGAGAATCACAGAGCTTTAAGCATTTATGAGAATGAGGCTATTACAAGAAAACATTCAAAACAGCCAAAATGTGTACATTCTCTTGAAAGAAGTTTTTTCGAAATGTTTTATGTAATTTTAACACTTTTATCTGCTTATTCTAGAAATTTTACAATATAATTGCTTAAAAACCATTTATATCTTTGAATTACTTTATGGATCTTTTGAAGTATTTATTCAACGAGTACTTATTTAATTAGAAGATGTTTCTAATTTCTGGTCCTAACCTTTTTCCTTACCTCCAATTTCACATCACCAATTACTCACTAGTTATTTCAGACTGTACATACTATAAATATCCTAAATACAACATGTTCAAAACAGAACTCATTACTTTTTGCCCAAATCCTCCCCTTTCTTGAGCTTTGCTATAATTACAGAAAGTACCATCATCTTCCCATAAACTCAGAGTCAAAATCTAGGTGTTATCCTTTACTCACTGTCCATATTCAATCTGTAGCCAAGTCTTTTTCTTTTTACTTTCACACTTCCTCCTTAGCATCCTCTTCTCCCCACTTCACACAGCTTCCACCCTGTTGCAAATCCTTATTTTTTTGCCTAAACTGTTGCAACAGCCTGCTGATTGATCTCCCAATGTCAAATCTCTTCCCCAGTCCTTCACTCAGCTATCAAAGTCATTATCTTTAAGCACAGGTTTGAACATGATCTTCTCATTAAATTCCCTATTTACCATCAGGATCAAATAGAAAATCCTCCGTTTGGATTTTAAAGCCCTTCATGACCTTCCTATCTTTCTTGTTTTTTCTTGTTCTTTCTTTTTTTTTTTTTAAATCCTGCATTTGTCTCTATGTCCCAAGGGCAGTTTAGGTGGCATGGTGGATAAAGTGCTGGGCTTGGAGACAGGAAAACCTAAGATCTTCTAACCTTGGGGAAGACTCACCTGTTATTTACCTCAATTCCTCATCTGCAAAATGGGGACAATATCATAGAATCTACCTCCCAGGGTTGTTGTGAGGATCAAATTGTTGAGGTTGAGGGGAGGGGGGGCTCCAAAAATACCCGACTAATGTCGCGAGGCGTCATAAGAATTTGCAAGCTTGAACCCATAAAAGATGGGTTAACTAAAAGAGTCAAGGGGCAAAGTTTTATTGAAAGTAATGGTATGCTATTACAAAGTGGACTGAGTTGTAAGGTAATTCACTAAAGAAACAGAAGAAAAGGAAATATTTTTATACAGCTTTCAATTATAGATATGCTAATTCATGGTTCTTAGGGAGGAGTGGTCTCCAGAAGGAGTGGTTCTTGGCTGACTGGATTATTACTGACAAGATTACCAGTCAGCAATGACTTGAGGAGTGGTCTATTCACTAATATCTCAGGGGCTTGAAGTGTGGAAGTTTCCTGAGGCCAGAAGCTATCTAGCTAAGGAATTATCAAAATTAGCTAGATTGGGTGTGTGAGTTTCCTAAGGCAGATTCTAAAGCCAAAAGACCCAGGACCAGTGACACATTAGAACAGAAGCCCCCAAAATCACATTACATCAAAATCAGGTAATAATTGTAATATGATCAACACAGTCCTGGTTACATAGTAAATACTATAAATATTAGCTATTATTTTTATTGCTTTAAATGGAAATAGCCTATCTTGCTGCTCCTCAGATGATACTTCCTCTCTCCACACTGAGCCTTTGTCACTGGCTGAACTCATGCCTGGAATGTTCTCCTTTCTCAAGTATTTTGACCAGTAAAAATGTGAGCTCTTTGAGTGAAGGGATCATGTTTTTTCATTTCTTTGGAACCCAAATATTTCATACAGTACCTGGCATATATTAAGCATTTAATAAATGTTTATTATACAGACTTTTTTCCAACTGTAAGTACAATATTACACAAATCTCTCCAAAATCCTAAATTATGTGAAATGGTTGATAGAGGCAAATATCCATTGATTTCTTCTATTACTGTAATTATAGAGGTACTTCTTCAGTGAAATTATTTTATCTCAGAAACATGAAGGACTTTCAAACAAAGCATCATCCATCAGAGCCAAGTCTCAGTTACTAGAGAAGAATTCCACCTGGATATTGAGAATTCAAGAGAAGTTTGAAAAGGCATCAGTTAAGTAGTCACAGGGTGTTTGATAGGTTCAGTCATGCAGATAACAAAAGGAAAGAATTGGCCTTTGTAGAATACTGTCTCTTTCTCCTTTGATTTCAGACATCCACACAAATTCACAAAAGTGAGCAGACAAAGGTTTCTCAGGAGAACTCCATACAGATAATGTACTGCTAGGATAGTAACTTTCATAGGCACACACAGAAACCATTATATACTCTGCAGTACATCTTGGTTCTGCAAGTACATCAGAGACTTTTTAAATTGGAAAGGCAGAAGGGTTTGGGCCAAAGTACCTGGGTTCTCTCATCTTTACTCATTTAGAGAAAAAATATTAAGGTATCTTTCATGATAACTGAGGATAGCATAGTAAGGAATGTCTGTGCAAATTCCTCCTCAAGAAGCAAGAGCTAAAACAAGAGGGAACTGAAGTAGTACTTTATATTCTCTGTAGTAGCATTTATGAGGCTCATGTGTTTGAAATTTCAGCCTCTGTTAAATTAACTCTAACACAACAAATTAAAAATCACTTTGTTTGGTTCAATACAAATATACCTCTCTAATTCGGTTCGCCAAAGCTATCTAAAGGTAATAAAATAGAAAAAAATGGATTAGAATTTGGGATGTATATTCAAGAAATTATTTTTTCCTACTTAAAATAGCTCAGAAAAATAAAATAATTATAAATTTAAAAAGAACCAGCCAAGATCATGGATATATATATTTGGACTTGATCATCCTCCTAAAAGAGTCATGCTTTTTTTCCTTGGCAGTTTAAACCTGTAAGGATTTCCATTTTGCCCTTATTTTTCTTCTTAGTTTTATTATTGCTGAATTCCATGAGGTTTTCCATTTTCCTTAGAGACTTCAGTGCTTAGCTCACAGGATTTTTATCTTTCATCAGAGATCCAAGGATTTTAACATATTGGTGACCCTTCAGACAAACTATCTCACATCTCAACACAAGTGAAGAGAGACTATGGTACAGTAGAGAGTAAGCTAACTCTGGAGTCAGAGCATCTATAATCAGGTTGCTATGGCATCCTGGGTAAGTCATCTAATGTTACTGAGCCACAGATCCTCATTTATAAAATAAAAAGATTGAATTAAATGACATCTAAGGTCTTTTTCAGCTCTACTGTCTGTTCCATCTCTACTTTACCCAATAGGAAGTCCATACTATGACTGATCATCATTCAGAATAGTTCCATTCTCAAGATCTCCAACATCGAAATGTCCGTCTCTAACCACAAGTATTTGTTTTTTTCCAAGATCAGAAACATCCTCTAAACCCAAAATCAATTTTCTCCCTTGACTATCCTGTTTCAGTTAATGGCACTTTGCTGCTATTCAGTCATTTAGTCACGCCTGACTCTTTGTGATCCCATGGACTCTTTGTTCCTTCACTGTATCCCCAAGTTCATGTTCATTGTTTCCATAATTCTATCCATCCATCTCACTTCTGCCATCCTCTTCTCTTTTTGTCTTCAGTCTTCCTCAACATCGGGGTCTTTTCCAATGAGTTCTGTCTTCTCATTAAATGGCCCAAATATTGAAGCTTTATCTTCAATATTTGACCTTCCAATAGTTGGAATTAATTTTATTGACTGATTTGATCTTCTTACTGTCCAAGGGATTCTCAAAAGTCTCCAGCACCACAGTTTGAACATGTTGATTCTGTGACCCTCAGCTTTTCTTGTAGTCCAACTCTCATAGTATTTAATATTGGAAAAACCATAACTTTGACTATACAGACTTTTGTCAGCAAGGTGATGATGTCTCTGCTTTTTAGTATGCTGTCCAGTTTGTCATAGCTTTCCTTCTAAGAAGCAAGCATCTTTTAATTTCATGGCAGCAGTCACCATCTGTAGTGATTTATCTTTAAACCCCCAAATATAAAATTTTACACTGCTTCCATTTCTTTCTCCTCTATTTTCCAGGAAATGATGGAATCAGTCGACAGGACTTTATTATTATTATTTTTTGATGTTACTCTTTAGGCCAGCTTTTATACTCTCCTCTTTCACCTTCATCAAGAGGCTTTTTAATTCCTCTTCTGCATAGAAGTAGTATCTTTCTGCAATAGAGTAGTATCATCTGCATATCTGCTAGCTGCCCAGAAAATGCACTACCATTTTCTAAGTCACTATATTTAGGAAGCTTAGCATATTTTTTATCTTCTCCTCATTCTCACAGGCTACCTCCTTTCATAGTACTTTGTCCTCCTCAATCCAAGTCATTGCTAGGTCCAATTGATTCATGATGTTGTAGGAGACTGGAAAGGTCTATTAAGAGAAAGTTAACTTGGTATTTTATAATAGGAGAAGAGAAGATAAGGAAATAACATTCTGTGAGTGTGTGTGTGTATGTGTGTGTGTGTACATGTGTGTTTGAACTGCTTTCCACCTAGAGATGTTGCATAAATTTCACTTTCTTCATTATCTTTAATATTATTTAAATGAACTCCATAGTTCTTACTTTTCAGAAAACATATAAATAAATGTTTGTTCAATAAGATAGCTGGTTCTGTCCCTGTGTCTTCCATTCCCTACCCCAAGGGTAGTGTGTGTCGGACACACATACACACACACATTCTATTTCATTGTCTATTGCCCACATTTGTGTAGTGGTTACCACTTACTCTTAGCATGGTTGGGGATTTCCATTTTACTCCAGACAACTGTCATCGTGGCATAAATTCAGGTTTGAGCACAAATTTACATTTTTCATTCTCTATTGCATCACATTACTAAACAAACCAAAATCAAAATAAGCACCCTGGAGACACTGGTGGTGTAACCCAGGGATGCCGGGCTACTGCTGTGAAGAAGACAGGAATGGAAGGCTGCTATAGCAATACCATGGCTTGGCTCCATTCTTCTGCCTTGTCATGTGCAACAACTCAACCGCCTTCTCTCCCTGCCCCACCACTCTGTTACCATGGAGACTAAATTATACCAGTAGATCTCCTTATGAAGGGTACACAGTACCAAGCAAGGAGACTCTCAAGCTGCGGTGAAATGCTTATTTTGAAATTGCTATTTTCAACTTAAGTATTCCTCAAAATATGAATTCATGAAGGTAGCATACATTGGTCTAGCTGAACAGTAATTACCTCATTACTGCATTATGAGGCTGGATGTCAGTTGGCTGCTTTTGTAAATGGATAAAGGAATAAAAATCAAGCCGGAACACCCCCTCTGGCAATGATCACAATATCCCTAAGTGCTGTTGTACACATCTGAATCAAGCAAAACCTTCGGGGTTTCTTAAAATGAAGTGGTGGAAAATTTGTACCCAAGGTTCTCTATAATAACATATAGGGCAGCAAGTGGAATACAGAGGGGGTGAGGGGTTGTTTGAAAGATTCCCCCTTAAAACTTAAGGGTCATCATATGGACTTAAGGTATCCTTTATATTCCACTGTCTTTCATTAAATGTCATGACAAGTGTGCCATATTGTAAACAGTCCTAGATTCAGATCAGAAAACCAGAATTCTAGATCTTTGTTAATGGCTAGCTATGTGATTTGGGGCATACTATCATTCTAGACTTCAATGCCCTTATCTATAAAATAAGGTCTTGACTAGATGATCACTAGTGTTTTTCTCAGCTCTCAAATTCTGTGAGTCTATTAAGTATGAGCATAAATGAAGGAAACCAGTTTCACAGATAGTAGGTGAAACCAATCATTATATGTAATTTTAACATGTCATGGTCACCATCACCAAGGTCACCAAAAATCCTTCCCTCTTTCTTCCATGAATTCCTGAATATTTTTCATTATTTTAGACCATCTCTCCCAGTCTTTGTACCTGAGAATTTGCAGATAGGAAAGTTAATTTACTAATAGGAAAATTTATTGTGCTTCATTAACCCACATTTAAGCAGGCAGTCACATAATATTTTTGCATGTTATATAGCCTCTAGTCTAGAGAGTAGGGTAGTATAGTAGATGGAAGGCTGGACTTGAAGGCTTCAGTTCAAATCTTGTCTCTGAAATTGTGTGACCCTGGATAAGTTATCCAACTTCTATATATCTCAAAAATCTCAAAAATAGGATTTATCTATGGAGCTGTTGCTGAGCTATAATTTATTTAAATTAATGATGATCATACAAATTGAAATAGAAAAGGGGCCATTAAACCACACACAAGGATCCTTATGATTCCATATTGACTCAGAAAATCACAATTAATATTATCTATGTTCTATTGTATTATTATTTATTTTGTGAAATATTTCCCAGTTACATTTTAATCTGGTATATAGTTTTCTGCACTGGGAGTATTGTGGGATATAGTGCTTGGGGATTGTGTGTTTGAAACCTTAAGTCTATATGACTTTGTGAATTCCCACACTAGGAATTTCTCATATTAACGATATCACAATTCCTTTGAACATTTACCTAAAACATCTAGAGAAAATGCTAGGAGCTAAAGCTTATTATATGAAATACAATTATTAATTTTTCATAGTTGGTATTTTACTTCCTTGTTTCAACAGGCATTTTTGTCTTTTGCTCTTAAATATCTCTAAACTTCTCTGATAATGTGGTAAAATGGAAGAGGACCAAATGTGGAGATTTATATTTTTGCGTCTCTGCATTATACCTACTAGTACTTTCAATCAAAGGAACATATGACATTATTTATCTCATTAAAACTCTTTAAGCCTCAATTTTTTTCATCTTAAAAATGGAGATCAATCCTTCACAGGGTTGGTAGAATTAAATAAAACAGTATATAATGATTGGTTTGTAACCATGATATAAATATTAGATGTTACTATTTTTATAATTGGCATCAGTTTAGGCAGGAAAAAAGAAAGATATGTTATTTTTTTAGTCTGTTACTTTGGGCACAAAGCTGACATGTGGGAAAAGATTGAATAGTAAGAGAAAACTTAAAGTCCTTTGGTGAGGGAACTTACGGATCAAAGGCTGCAAGCAGGAAGTTGAGCAGTAAGCTGATAGACTGTTCCACATGGATCTGATGAGTGGTTGGCATCCTTTTGTTGAGCTGGTAAAAAATGGTTGAAAGCACAGCTTCCAGGCGGGCTACATTTAGTTCTATATTTGGGTCCAGGTTGTTCAGGGCATTTTCCCTCAGGGCTTCTATGACATTCCAAATGTCCACCAGATGTACTGTACAAAATCAAAGGAGATTCAACAAATTCATGAAAAAAAATCAATTTTTAAGAAAATATTTATTAAGTTTTCCAACTGCAGTAGGTTTTTTGGGGGATCAAGTTCTTTACATAGTATTATTCCAAGTGTCCTGTTAAGTATACAGGTTGTGTTTTTTCTCTCTTTAGTTCTAACATTTTCACTCTTATTCCTTTCTACTTAGGTCTAATGGCATGTCTGATAATTGGTGATATCTAGATGAAATGGGATATCTCCTAAGAAGGGAAACTTCCTATCATTGGAAATTTTTAAGTTAGGGCTAAATGAACACTCGTTCAGCATATTTTGAGGTGATTCTTACATAGGTTACGAAGTTGAGATCAGATAACTTTTAAGCTCTCTTCTTGCTTGATCCTCATTAATTCTACAAATAATTCTTCTGTTAATTATCTTTAATTTATTTTATATATACATATATGTATGTATATATATATATATATATATATATATATATATATATATATATATAAGGCCAGCCAATATAAAGATTCATTTTATATCTAAAACAGGTTTTTTTAATCTGGGAAATCTTCTTGGATTAGTAAAACAATAAACATTTATATGTGCTAGGAACTGTGCTAAGGGCTGAGGATACTAAAAAAGGCAAAAGACAATCTCTGGCCTGAAAGAGCTCCCAGTTTGTTGGAGAAGACAATAGGCAAAAAATTATGGAAAACAAATCATATATAGGAAGATAATCAACAGAAGGACAGGTAGGTGGCAGATTGGATAAAGCACTAGGTCTGGAGTCAGGAAAACTTTTCTTTCTGAGTTCAAATCTGACCAGATACTTACTAGCTTGTATGTGACCCTGGGCAAATTACTTAATCCTCTTTGCCTCAGTTTTCTCATCTGTAAAATGAGCTAGAGAAGGAAAAAGCAAATAACTCCAGGATCTCTTCCAAGAAGACCCCAAATAGGGTCATGAAGAACTGAACATGATCCTATTTGAAGAAGAGGGCAATTGACCATGTGCAAAGCTGTAGAGAAGTTAAGAAGGATGATGATTAAGAAAAGATCATTAGATTCGGCAGTTAAGAGATTATTAGTCATTATCAAAAGAAGATTTTCAGTGTAATGATGAGGTCAGAAGCCAGAGTGTAGAGTTAAGGGGAAAGTGAAAAGAAAGGAAGGGAAGTTTTCTATTGCAAATGGTCTTCTCAAAAAATTTAGCCACAAAGGAAAGGAGCAAAGTGGGACAATAGCTAGAAGAAATAGATGGATCAAGTGAGGGTTTTTTTGAGAGTGGGGAAGACATGGGCATGTTTGCCAGCAGTAGGGAGGCAGTCAATAGATAGGGAGAGACTGAAAATAAGGAATAAGATTGACCAAAGGGGTAAATTTCTGGAGAAGATGGAATGAAATGAGATCACTTGTGCATGTAGAGGGGTCTGTATTGGCAAGGAGAAGGGTCACCTCTTCATATGAGACATGGCTGAAGAAGATAATAACAGAGCAATATGGATGATATGAGATGAGGAAGAGATAAGACAGAGCTTTTGGTAAGTGATTTTAATTTTTTCAGTAAAATATGAGATAAGGTTCTTAATTGAGAGGGTGAGGGGAGATAAATGCCCTGAGAAATTTAAGGGGGATGACAGATTTGGAAAATATGCTAGCTGGGATGAATGGGACAGTGAGTTTATTAGGGAAGTGTAGAAGAATTATCTTGCAGCATTGAATGCCTGGCTGATGTTGTATGACATAAATTGTAATAATGAAGTCAGCATGGATTTGTGATTTTATCATATCATTATTAAACACATTTATTTCACTTGTTTGCCAATATTATATATATAGAAATAAAGGCAACATATGGTAGGAATGATATAAGATTGAGGCTTGACAGAGCAAGACTGATGATATGATATGGGGATCAAATGCTCAAGAAAAGAGGCTAGTGTAGAGTTAAACTGGTGTATCAATGGATGAAGATGAGGAAATGAGGGGAATGTAGCTAGGGAAACTGATAGCTTGGGAGAAAAATGCAAGAGAAGCTGAAGGATTGAAGGTCATGGTATAGACTCCCTCTTATTGACTTTGACATTAATCCTCAATCTACCATGCCATTCTATTGTGAATACATTTAACAGATAAAATTATCTGAGGCTCAAAGCAGGTAAAATAACCTCTCAAAGGTCACGAGCTAGTGTTTGACTTTGGTGTTCCTGACTCCAGGTCCAGCAAAAGATTCATGTTATTTTTTTTTCTCTTGGATTTATCATCTAATTAATTCAATTTAGATATCTTCAAATTGTGGCCTTATGTATCCAATACCTTAATTAGTAAACATATTTATGAGAATTATTTTTTAAATGGGAGTTGTTCAGGCAAGTTTACTGATAATTCAATGAACTTACTGTGAGGTCAGTCATTGAGTGGAACTTCTAATAACCTATAATAATCTTCAAGTATAGATAGAACCATGGAAGCAGAGAATAATATATTGAAAGTTCCTTGCCTATTAACAACTTATCATGTAGACAAAATACAATTCCTGAAAAAGTGCTTATGACTTGTGGTTATTTCTAAGATAAAGTAGTTGGCCCACATGTTTGGATAGATTTTGGCTTTTATCTGAAGAAGCGATCAATTTTGGGAACAAAAGTGAGATGATAGAATAGGGTGTTTTTGGTTTTCTTTTTTGTGTGTGTGTCAGGGGGCAAGTTTTCTATACAGATTTTCATAATTATGCTGACCAAGAAAAATCAAATGAAAAAGGAAAAAAATGAGAAAGAAAAAAATGCAAGCAAACAACAATAAAAATGGTGAAATTATATTATCCTTTCTCTGGATACATATCTTACCATTTTATCTTTGAAAGTTATAATTGGCCAAAGGAAATAATCATTCTCTTGTGAATGTAAGATGTTCAAGCTCTATTGTGATGATAACTTTTGTCTCTGAGAATCTGGAAAAGCTGGAATAATTTCTTTTCTTTTTCCTTTTTGGAAGGCAGTTGCATAGGGTCACACAGCTAGTGAATATTAAGTGTCTGAGACCACATTTGAACTCAGGTCCTCCTGACTTCAGGGACAGTGTTCTATTCACTGCTCCAGCTAGAATAATTTCTAAGGCAAATTATATTATCTTTCCATTAAATCTTATTTATTTTAAGGAAGAGAAATATATTTTCTGTCTGTTTTCCCCTCTACTCTACTGGGGGTAAAAACAAATTCCTTTCTACATTCTTATTAATTTATATTCTCCTCAACTCAGAAATAATCTTGTATATTACTTGATTTTGTACTTACCCTTCTTTTAATGTATACAGTTAGCCCCTTCATAACTGAGAATAATTCTGAATTATTATGTTATTAAAAGGTAAAATATGTTAATATTATATAGTATTATATATATCATATGCATTTCTGAGTTTCTAAACCTTCTGCTAGTCTTCATGTGTTGGCTGTTGTTTCTACAAAATTCCCCCCAAAATTTCATTTAATTTCTTATGCTTTTGGTTTGTATCATGTGATGAAGATGATCTCCATTCATCCACCTTCATCCCAGAACTTGGGCTATAGTAAATCTAAAGGCAGAATATCAGGTCAAGTGCTGTTGTATGCCCAGTTCAGAGTGGGGAAGTTTAGATTTGGAACTTAGTGGGACCAGGTTATATAGGAAACTTTAAACTGAACTTAATCTCCTTTCCCTCCATAGGAAAAGAGATGATATAAAGAGGGATTATGCTCTCTTTCTCCCTCTTTCTCATGTGGGAATAGGAGACAATTGTTTAAAAATATATTCTTACTATTCATTTAAAGCACATATTCCTTTATAAATGCTAGTTAAATGGAAATGGGACATAATAAAACCTTAAAATTGAAGGAACACAGAAAATGGAGAATTGCTTTCTTTACCAAAGAGCCTTGAGGAAGTAGCATAATTGACTTACATGATTCTCAGGCAATAGAGGGTCAACAGTCATTGGCACATACATATATATATATATATATATATATATATATATATATGTATATTTATTTATGTTGATCTTGAGGTCACATTGCACAACTGAACCATGTAATTTAGTTATTTCATTTTTCAAATTGAATTAAAGTAGTTATTTGTGAAGTCAGTAGGAGGTAAATTATTTCAAGTTCAACATGTTATATAATATCTCATGTAATTTTGTCAAACTTTATCAGTGACAAAATCCATCACTCAAAACAGATACTTAAGTTGTAATATTTAACAATACATATGTATATCTTTTTAAAAACAAAATAAATGTTTTTAAAAATTTGAACTATTTTAGATATAATGTGATTTTAAAAAATATAAATTAAGCTAACTAATTCAGACAGGTAAGCTTAATAAAATAGCATTTTTTTCACCATATCACACTTTTTTTCTTCTTATTTTTAAATGTTTACTTGTATACTAGAAAAGATGAATTTTACTATGGACAATCTTCTTCCTTTTCCCATCAGTTCTCAATTTAGAAAGATCTTTCACCAAAGCAAGCAAATGCTTTCTATTTCTGCAGAAAAAAAGCTGGTTTCTCACTCCCATATTCTTGGATGAATTCTGGTACTTAAGAGAATTTTACCTGTCCAATAGGGTGAATTTCTTAAGCTCCCATCATCAAAGAGATTTCTCCAGTGTTTCTCTTTGAGCCTAGAAATATATTGAGTGAGAATCATATTATGTGGGGATGATTGTTGGGAGCCCATGTCATAGCTAACTTGACTTCAGTAATTCATTTGATACTAACACTGAGTATTGCAAATATTATCAAGAAAATGAGTTAGTGATTATGCATGGCCATTTGTGACCTACTTGTAAAACTTTTCAGAAAAAGATTATATGAATATAACATCTCAAATCCCTGGGACCTTTTAATTTTATTCCTTATTCACTATATCTTCTAGTTTTAATAGCTTAAACCAGTCTCTCTTTACAGATTTGTTTTTTCAGGAAGTAGCTCTACCTCTTGTATTTGTTTTGGGGAGAGGGAAGTGATTGTGGTAGGGGACTAGATCTGTGATTTCATAGGAGTAGGGAATTTCCAATGAGTAAACTCCCTCTACCAATCTACATTAGGAATTTACTATGCAGTTGAATGTTTTAGAGATCTGTCTGAGGGTGCTGAGAGATAAAGTGACATTTCCAAAGTCTGTCCCTCTAATGATATATATCAGAGATAGTACTAAAATTCAGGTTTTCTTAACTCTAAAGCTGGCTTGCTATCTAATGCCTCACACTATTGCTTAAAAAACAACTATGCTATTGGTATAAAAATGTAATGTTCTTCATAACCCTCCATGGTGTTCAATTATCTCTGTCATTCTGAAAGGATAACAAATTATACTAATGGGTATTAGTGTTGAAATAAAGAAATTTTAAAAATCACAATTAGAAAAGAAACACTCCTATATTTTGTAAGATTATATGTGGAAGAAGAAAAACAAGGTGTATATAAAATCTTCTAATTCCCAAGAATTGGGATAGTTCAAGCAAATCCAAATTCCTATCCTATTAGGGGATAAATTCATACTACTACTACTACTACTACTACTACTACTACTACTACTACTAGCTATCATTTATAAACTGCTTTAAGATTTGCAAAATGCTTTACAAATATTATCTTACTTTATTCTGCCATCACTTCTGAGAAGTAGATGCTATTTTTTTTTCCCATTTGAGGAAACTGACAGAAATTTACTTGACTAGGCTTTATCAAAAAAGAAAAGAAACAAGCAAAAAATCCTTCAGGCTTCAGGGAACTTGGCTTTTAGAAATTCTATCTTCAAAATATGTTTTTTTTTTTTTTTTGGACTAGCCATGAGGATTGAGAAATCCAGATTTTTCAAGGATCTTTCTTAGCACAATGGTTGGCACATAATAGGCACTGAAAACCGAGCCCTGAAAATCCAGGAGAATTTTGAGGTCAGTCTTGGTGCTTTAAAATCACAGAACTCTAGTTTGGTTTGGAATCTACAAGAGATCATATTAAAAGCCTTAGTTTGCAGTCATCAATATCCCTGATATCATTGGAGGTCTCTGGATTGGTCAGTCTCCTACTTGAAATAGAAAGCATGCCTATAAATAATGGAGAGGGAAGGTCATTCAACCTGGTATTCTTCATAAAGTCAGCTCGTGAACAGAAAACAAATCAATGGTGATAGTTTTCTAAATATGCATATTGAAAGACCTAAGTATTCTCAATTAGCTGTGAAAAAATAAATAGCCTTTGAAATCTCTGTATTAGAATAAAAAATGCTTTGTCAGGCTAAATGGGAGATCAGTCTGACTTATAAAAATATTTTTACAGTAAGGCAATAATGTTGAGTTCAAGTACATAGAATTATAACACATATACCAATTATTATGTTAATATGTGCTGACAGGTCCTGACATTTGGTTTAGTTGATTAATTGTTTCACAGAATCTCAGGGTAGGAAAGGACTCACCTCATTTGTTTAACTATAATCTCTAAGTAAATGACTCCTAAGTCTACATATTCAGCACCAGTTTTCTCTGAGCTTCAGTCCCATATAATTAATTGTCTACTGGATATTTCAATCTGGATGTCTCAAAGACATCTCAAATTCAAATGACCAACCTTTAACTCATTATTTTCTTCCTGCTCCCTCCTAAAGAGTTCCCTACTTCCAAACTTTAGTAGTTTAGCTTAAAACTTAACACACACACACACACACACACATATATGTATATACACACATATGTATATATATACACACACAAATATCCACATATACAATATACAGATATATTTATATTCCATTTTTGGAATTTTAAACATGACTTTCTATAATCTCATTCTAAGTGGCCGTTTTCACTAACTGGGAAAGATATTCCAAGTAAGCTTTAATTCACCCCTCATCTGAATTCTATTAATTGAGCAATATATTATTTGTTTATCACCTGTTTATTCTACGTGCATATAGGTGCTATAGAAGATATAAAATATTTGAAAAATATAGCATTTGATCTCAGCTATGAAGTTGAATTAGCAAAAATTCTGAATCAATGAACTTTATTTAATGAGGTTTCTCCTGTGCTTGATAATGCAAAGCATAAGGATCTCTTTTTTTCTTCAGCAGCAACAATAACACTATACTAAATATTTTTAGAATAGAAAAAAAACCTAGAAAAATGAATTAGTTTGAAAGACAAAAATTTTGGATTTTTTTTTTGTTTTTCTAGTACCTTCTAATAAAAAAAATATCTCATTTTAAAGGCCTTTAATAAAATTTACTTACATCAAGTAAGTCAGAAGATAACTTGAAGAAATAGAGTTGGCAGAATTAACCATTCACCACTAGATGGCAGTGGACATATTTTACTAAACTGTACCAATCTTAATTTTACATTACACATCATATTGATAATTGTCAGAATACACACCAAAGGATGTAGAGTGTCAACCACCCCCAGCCTCTGAGAAATCTGTGCAATATGTCTATTTAAGTCCTAAAAGTAAAACACACACACACACACACACACACACATACACACACTCATACACAACACAATTTGTTGAGTAATAATAGGAAACCTGTCATGGACAAGGAATAGAGATTTTTAAAGAACATTTGACAATCTGTATGGATTTATCACCAAATAATAACAATATTTCTTATAAACTCTAATTATTAATAAACCATAGTAGAAATTTGAGTCATATTTAAATTAAGACAGAGAGAAGGTTTGAGTGTAATTATAGAATGTTCTGCGTTGGAAAGGAACAAAGAGGTCAAAAATTCAATTTAACAGCAACCTTTATTAAATTCCTATTCTGTACATATAGAATGCTCAGGAGACAAGGTCTGTGTACCAGATGGAAAAGCAGGTGAGAAAGCTTGACTTCACCTGAGAAGCAGAAGCAGCCATAAGGGCTGGTTAATGAGCATCATCCAGAGGAATCAGAATAGAATAGTCAGAGAAAGGGCTTAGGACTCTTAATTATTCCATACACTGATATAGATGTAAGAAGAAACAGCTTTATGTGTATAATGGATTGGAATGGGGAGTGGAATGAATTATTGTTAAACAATTTGAAAATCTATTCAACAGGGGTTTATTGAAAAGCTACTATCCATAATGCTATATGATAAATAAAGTATGCCAAAATATGTCTAAGCCATTAGAAATTGCAATATCACTGAAAGAGAAAAGAGTTATCTATATCTTGCCACTGGACCCAGATGGCTCTGGAGGGGAAAGTGAGGCAAGCGACCTTGCACAGCCTCCCTCCCTCAAATCTAATTCACTTGCTTTTCATGATATCACCTCATGATATCATGGTCCTCTTCAAAAACTAAGGACAGACAAGAATAACCCTACAGTAGATAAAGTATGGAAGTCAGGAAGGTCCATTTTCCCATGTTCAAATTTGAGCTCAGACACTTACTAGCTCTACGACCCTGGGCAAATCACATAACCATGTTTACCTCAATTTCTTCATCTGTAAAATAAGCTGCAGAAGGAAATGGCAAACCACTCTCCAGGTCTTTGCCAAGAAAACCTCAAATGGCGTCACAAAGAATTGGACTCAGCTGACTGAACAACAATAACAAAAGTAAGCTGCACAGATACATTTTGCACAGTAATTAATCTTCTACACAGCCTTTGGAATGGAAGTTTTCTAATTTTATAAGTGGAAAGACAATTTTTTTCTCTATAATTGAATAAAAAAATTTATTTTCAGATTATCAACTAGGTAAAGCAGCTCTTCATTTTCACATGGAGTGATTAGATACAATTAATCTGCCAAAAAATAGAAAATGAGGAAAGTGTGAAGAGAAAAGGGAAGATTGAGACTTTAGGTAATGCATGCGATTTGAAAGTTGAGACTTTAGGTAACCCTTGTACCAACTTCTATAACATTCGATGTGGGTTTTTAAAAAATGATAGAAATGCATCTCAACTTGTAAATCAACTGGTTTGGCTTATATTGTGTCTTTAAGGTCAGCTATGTTCAAATTGATTCTTATTAATAAATAAGGCAAGAATCATGCCCTAAAACATTAAAATATCTTTTCAGGCAAAATTAAAAAATAAAAGAAATGGAAGGGAAACATACTACATCACCAAATGAATACAACCCAGGGCAAAACTTCAGCTCTAATTCACATCAGAATGCCATAGGAAAATAGCTTCTCCAAGACTTGTCCCTTTGAAGTTGGAAAAGGTTCCTCTTTCTTTATGGAACCAAATGAATAAAAGTGGGTTTTGAGGCTCATATATAGATATCTCTGGATTGTTCCTTGGAGACTATCTTAATATCATAATATTCTAATATGTCTTTGTACCTTGGTAATTTGCCTGCAGAATACTCCAAGACTCATGCGTTCCTAAATACTACCAATGCTAGAGTATATTATTATTAGGTCTTATTTGTTCCTGAATTCCTAAAGGAAACTACTATCTTCCCAGGAGTTTCTTATCACCATTCGGATTCTTATTTTAATTTCAGACTCCCAGAGAAATGTTGCATTGGAACTTATGATGCATTGACTCCAAGTCTCTTGGGAAATGTAACATCTTCCTATACAGTTGCTATTATCCATACCCCTCAAATAAAGAAAGAAAGGAAAGGAGGGATGGGAAGCATAAAGTGGGAGAGTTTCCTAATTTTCCTGTAATACTTATAATCTGTTGGATACCTTCTGAAAGTTAACTAATTGTTAACATTAATTGTGGGCACAGTTTCACTGTATCTTGTCCAATTCCTTTGTATGCAGCCCTGTGAGGAGATGGTCAAAATCAGAAGGAACAGACTTAATTGAGGAAGATTGAGGAAGTCCACTCCATAAAGAAATGAAAAACAAAACCAATTTTATTACTACTTGTTAAGTATTATACAACACACACACACACTCACACAAACACACACACACACCGAGTAAGTTCTATTCTCTAACTTAATTGTCCTTTGTATTCTTTGTTTTTGACACTACTTTGAAGAGAGTTGAGAAGACACTTCCATCTTAACCTTTTTTGTAGATATGGGGTAGGAGATTCACAAGTATTGCACATTGATCTATTGATCAGTTATGTTGATTTTTCCCCCTTTTACTTTTTCTTTAAAAAATACTATTTGTTATATGGGATGGCTCTGTGGGAGGGGGAGGGAGGAAAGAATACTGACAAAAACTACTGTGATGTAAAAAAAAAAAAAGCTATCCATAAAATGTATGTAAAAATACCTATTTATGATTTAGTTTGCAAAAAATCATATAATTTTTAAAAAGAAATCACAGCAGTAGATTTAACTTACTTTGTCAGTTCAATCAGCTATTGCCAAAGTTGTTTTTCTTCCATTTCTTGACCAAAAGATAATGGTCTAAAGAATGAAATATGAATTTTAAGACATGGCCAATATGTCGGATTGCTTTACTAATTTACACACATTTGCTACAAGGGAGGATTTCTATTTGGGAAAAGAGTGGATTAGTGGGTTCTGATCAATCAGCAAGAGAAAGAGCATCAATAAAATATTTGTTTTAAAGTCCCTAAATGAAAAGTGCAAAAGGAGATTCAAATTGGGTATGTTATTGCTAAATTATTATATTTTATAAATTTGTTATAAGGGTTTTGTTATTCTTTTTTTTAAATGGGGGTATGTACATACAAAGATATTCCAAATTAATATACACATACATTTATATATAGGGAGATATACAAACATATATATACATATAAAGTGGTTAAATATATTAATTGTATGTAGATTTAAATACATACTTTTGCATATACATATGTACATTTAAAAACTGTATAACAGGTTTAATTTCTTATACATCTTGCTTTTTTTGTACCTGAAATGTTTGTGTTTGCTGGTAATTAAGTTTTCATTTTTAAAAATGTTTAATTATAAAGGAATAACTACTGACAAATTTGTTTATGTACCAAACATGATGTATCCATTTTAAGAATTCTAATTATACTGTGTTTATTTTGTCCATGAAATACTAGGGAGAAGGAATCAAGACTAAGTATAAACATAGGTAAAATGATGAGATAGAATCTGTTCCTAAAATCAGAAAATCCAGGTTCATATGTTACTTCTAGTACTTACTACATGCATGACTTTGGATGAATTGAGGGTAACAATACTTTCTTTATATGTAAAATAAGGGAGTAAGTTTCAATTTCTAGATTTATGATTCTAAGAATTGTTCATTAAAAGTGTACTTCATTTAACAGAAATTTATAAATTAAGTTAAAATTATTTTATGGAACAGAACCCCTTGTAATTAAAAACTTGAGTTGTGAAACAGGTATTCTGCCATAGCTACTAGTGGTAAAATGCTTAATAAATATTCCATGTAATGTCAACAACATTAAATTTGTTTTGATGATTTAGATATAACAGATATTCCTATAGAAATTGGCTAAGAACCAGCCACGGCTATTATCTGACTGTGGAAGTCTATTTCAAACAATAAAATGAGTCCTAATTTTGGATATTGTAGTTTTTAGTTTCCCTTTTAAAGATGTTGAAATAAAATACATAGCATTTTCAGATAAAGATTTCTGAAATGATATTGGAAAGCTAAAACAATTTTAAAAAACAGTATAGGGTCAACAAATTGCTTAGCCCAATTTTCAGGGGTTAGATATTGATATGTTACTCTCCCTGATGAGGAAACAATAAAGAAAATAAATCAAGAATGGCTACTATATTCAAAGTGGAAAATGTAGTATATAAAAAGTATTATTAAAAATTCTAATAGACATGGGGAGATTGGTAATATAAATAAAATATAATGAATAATAAAAAGCACAAAGAAGTAGCTTATGAAGAATAAAAATAAAAATGAAATAATACATTTTCTAACATGATACATGGAAGACAAACTCCATTTGTGTTAGCATAGTGAAAAATAAATTATCTTACCCCCATGTCAGCCCTCAGTGGAATTCTCCATATGGATATTTGTCACAGGCTTCTCCACGATTTTTAAGATGAGCTAATTATTTTTAAAACTTACCAGGAAAAATATTGAAAAGGTCATTTTTTTTTCAACCTGTGGCAAGCATCCTAAAGGTTGAATAGGAGATGATTTTAATGACAAAGCAAAAGGACTTGTGGAGAGAAGCACATTCAACAAGTCCATCCTATTATACCTAAGCCACTATGGGGAAAAGATAAAATAGATAAAATATCATCCTCTCTCTTATCCTAATTATCCCTTACTATTTGTACTCTCTATGACACTTGGACTTCTGAGAGTCCAATGCTTTAATACAGATTCACAAGGAAATCTATGTGTCTCATGATTAGTTCAAGTTGGTCACACGAATTGGCTCTCTGTACATATGGCTACTTACATGTGCCCTTCTACTTGGAGAATACTCAATGAAGACTTAGCATAGCATTTCAGAGAGCATGATGACCCTTATTTTGGTCAGACTGAGAAGTCTTTTAAAAGCTTTTTTCTTTATCTTATCAGTCTCAACTGGATGCAAAAATTTTAAAATCAGATATTTCCTAAAATGGGAAAAATCACTGGGTTGCCCATTCATCTACCACATTTAAATACTGAATAGAAAGGGCAATTAGTTCTACACAATACTAACAACCATGGACATAAATATAGTCTTATCCATAGATCAGCATAGGTTGTTGTATGGACCAAGCACTAATCTACTGCTCAAGGTAAATGGTAATGTGAAAACAAAACAAAATAAAAACAAACCACAAAGAGAACCCAAGATATTAAGGTTAAAACTAACAGAGAAATAAACTTCCTCCTTATCAGTTTTACTCAAATCCATCAGAGTCATAAGTAAAATTTTTGAATTAAATCTTTTCTCTGTCACCATCTTTGTTCTCAGAGAAATCTATATCAACTTTATCATCATCCAACATTATGGAACAGTTTTATCATAAGCTGAGGATTCCCAGTGAGAAACATATGAGTTTTTCCCCTGTGCTCCTCAGTAATGTTTAATAGGTTTGTTTATGTTTGGCTGCCTCTACCAACTTCCCCACAGGGACTTTTCTGTGAACAAAATATTCTAACTCAATCTACTTTTCTTTATTTTAAACAAATATCCGGAAGAATTTAACCACAAAACAGCAACTAAATTATGTATTTAAAAGTACTTTTGGAACAATATAAACTATGATGATTATGCTCCAATAGTTATGCATATGCCATCCATTTTCCTAGTTGTCTATTACTGGTGCTGGTTTTCTGAAAACTAAAATCCCTACTTATTTTTTCTCAAACAAATCTCTATTCTGAATGTTGCTTCCATTAGGAAAGATGATCTGTAAAAAGTGGAATTTAAGCTGAGTTTTGAGGGAAGGTAGGTATAATAAAAAACAGAAGTAAGAAGGTAGAGTATTTCAGGTTTGAGGACAGCTAGCTCAAAAAAAAAGAGATTGGACATGAAGTGTCATATAATGAAGAGCCAATGTAGTGATATAGTAGAGAGCATGGAATGGAGTAAAGTATAAAAAAGTTGAAAGGTAGGGAATGACTAGGTTAAAAAGACGTCCAAATGCCCAAGAAGAATGTGTTTTCCTTGACCTTATATATTTGTTGCAAGGATTTTCTTTTTCTTTTTCACTTTCAAGGGGAAAGCAAGAGGGTGAGAAAGTTGTTGCCCTTTGACTTCTCAGGAAGGATGAGAACACCAAGAGGAGGTGGGGAGCCGAACCAGACATTATCAGCAGGCTCCCTCTGGGCTGAAGGGTCTTATACCTTATCTAGAGTACCTCCACTATCTGTGGTCCTCTACAATTTGTTGATTTAAAAAATTCCTTTAAAAATGAAAAAAAAATGTCAAACAAATTCAATTGAAATTATCTTAGATTTGGTTGAAGGACATTTTTAAGAATTCCATTTAGTTGAGGAAAAATTTTTTGAAAGCAGAAAATTTTCCTTTCCCTCTATTAAAAAAGATTTTTTAAAATTTCATTTGAATTAATCAATTACCAAAATAAAAGCTATTCAAATAAACATAGTCTACAACAAGTGTCCTCTAGCATGAGCTCTATGATCCAAGAGCTAGAATTAAAAGAGATAATGTCTTCAGTGACAATAGGGAATTTTTTGAACTTGGAATATCATTCTCTTCTTTCTCTACCTAAGCCTACTGAATTCCTTCAAACTCTTAGGAGCCCAGCTCAAATAATTCCTATTCCAATTAGTCTTTCCTGATCTTCCCTGTTGGTAATTACCTTTTCCTCCTAAGTCCTCACATAGCAGAATCTTTGAACCTCTCTTTGGTATTTGCACATCATATTTTTACTTGCAAGGCTGCTAGGTGGTGTAGTCAGGAGGCTCCTCTTCCCAAGTTCAAATCTGGCTTCAAATAATTGCTAACTGGGTGACCCTGGGCAAATCACTTTACTCTGTGTGCCTCAGTTTCCTCATTTGTAAAATGAGATAGAAATATTAAACCACAATATCTTTACCAAGAAAGCCCCAAATGGGTTATGAGGAGTCAGATATGACTTAAAAAGCATTAAACAACAACAGTGATTGTTTCTAGCATATATGTCATAATATTTTCTTAAACTATAAGCTTCTTGAGAAGACAAGAAAAGATTATTACATGATGCTGAATTATTATTGTCACAGCCTTTTCTTTTGTTGGCAAACTTAGATCTGTATCATTGACTCCAAACTAATTTCTGAAAAAGAGATCTGCTGACATTATAAGGTACCTGCATCATTAATCATTTCCATGCTTTGCATGGGAATGATGGTCTCTTAGAAATTCTGATATTTGTACAGAATAAAAAAAGGTCAAATTAGTCTTATTAGCATGCAGACCTACTGACTAGGTAAAACCTTTTGCCAGCAAGCTACACAAATACATAAAAGCTGGAGACAAATGTGAGATAGTTTTGGTACATAAATTAGTCTTCAAATATACATAGAAACATAAACATACATAAATCCACATATAGCACTGGTCTCATCCTTCTTGCAATAAACTCTTTATAAGCTCCAGATAGTAAAGAGGAATAAGAAGAATGGAAAGCAAAATAATATAGTGGTTAAGTTATTTGGAATCAGAAGGCTTAGATTTATATTCTGGTGCTACTTTTTGTTACCTGTGTGACCTTGGATTTAATTTTTTTGAGTTTTACCTCCTACCTAATCTGCAAAATGAATTTGAACTAGACAGCTTTTGTGGTCTTTTACAACTTAAAATCTATTATCCATTGATTGAAAAAGGGAAATGGAATTCAAAAGATCAAATCTACAAGGAAAAGCTAAAGGGACTGAGGCCATTTAACTTGGAAAACAGATTGATTTATGCGAGTTGTCTTTAGGGTGAAAAAACAACCCAATCAGTTCTTCTCTATGCTTATTCTAGGGACTAGATGAAATATAAAATTTAGATAAAATATTTTGCCTGCCTTCATGGAGTTTATAATCTTTATTAAAAGGGATATGGCACATTCACAAATAATTATAAACCTATAAAGGTTTGGTTGAAGGTCCCTTAACTATTCAACACCTAATTCCTAAGTACTATATAGCTAGAGACAAGATTACTCTTTCCAAGTGATTTTTTAAAACCTAAATATATAAATGCAAAATATACTATTATTTAATAAGTATATCAATGAATTTCAGAACAAAGTGTTTTATGCCATGGGATCATCCACTGGATTCAAGAATAAGGAGTTGTGTTCAAATCAGTACTATCACTTACTGGCTATATGACCTTGGACAACTACCATCTCATCTTCATCAGTAAAATGGAGCAAGGAGTAATCACACTTGAACAACAAATCTCATAGCATTGTTGTGTGTGTGGGAAAAAAGAATGATATATAAATGAGGGTTGTTTATAACATTCACATATGGAAGATTTTCAAGTATGTAAAAAAAAAATCTCCTTTTCTTTAGGTCTTTTAAAGTGGGAAAAAAAATAAGCCATATGTTTGGGATATGTAACAGAGTCTGAATTGGGTGAGGAGATGATTTGACAATTTCTCAAGACCTCTTTTAAACTTAAGCTGCTGTGATAATTTTGAATATATTTTGGATGATGTCTTTTAAATTGGGCACAAAATCATGTCTAAAGCTTTAAGTTAAGCATAATTTATTCTTTTTAAGAAACAGGATTGTTTCTACCTATGGGTCAATTTACTCTTTATTTTTATCCTAATAAAATATAAAAAGAGTAGGAATAGGTGGGCAAGGGCTGTGCAAAATGGGAAAACAAGAAAAACACACTTCTTGCACTGCTAAATCTTATATTTTGCAGCTCCAACTTTGGCTGAGTTCACACTAATTCTTTGGTATCTATTCTCCCCTTCCTCCCTATGTGTAGACCAGATTCATTCTATTCTAAATGATAATTTTAAACTTTTGCAAGTTTCAATGTCAACTGTGTTTTGCTCTCTATTTTGTGTTGTTAAACTCATTATTTTATATAAAATATATTCTTCTAAAATAGGTGTAATACGATGAATAAAATGTCTGCTCCCCATTAGTATCTTTGAAAGTAGGAAAGATTTGTGTGATTAAAGGAGAGTTTTAAGTAAGCCTAAGTCTGTGAAAACACATCAGCACAGTACTAAAAAAAAAATGTTTTCTTTCGTTTCTAGGAATAACACCTCACTGTAGTGTAGTGCAGAAAAACTTGGATTTGTAGACAAGAGCATCTAGGTACAAATTCCTGCCAAGCTACTTAGCTATTTGACCCTGAACAGGTTATATAATCTTTTTGAATCTCAGTTTCCCCATCTTCAAAATAACAGTCTTATATCAAATGACCCCCCAACTTCCCTCCCAATTGTATTTCTATAATCCTATCTTGAGTGTTTACTTTTATTTCAGATCAAATCAATCCCTCCACCCTGCCCTCCTTTTCCCTCCCTCCAACCCCTGTCTGTGATTTCCATGTCATGCTGACTAAAGCTAAGCAAAGAACAATTAAATTCATGAATTCTTTCTCTGTTTTCCTTTCTAAAAAGAAGCCTAATTATTTGTTTAAGCTAAAACCTTCTGCTTTGATTAAGGTCACCAATAAATGAAGCTGTGTTAGCATTTTTCCAAATACTTTTGGATTTTACAAGTTTTACTATTAAAAAATGTTAAACCAATAAGACAAAAGTTTAGCAACCTTAGTACAGGACTTGTACTTGGGAACTCTGCTAATCAAGTAGATGGAATATATTTACATAACCACTGTAGGTAGCTAGATGTCAGTTAAGTGGAATAAGAGATAGAATCTCAGGCCTGGAGACAGGAAGGTCTGAGTTCAAATCCAGCCTCAGACACTTACCAGCCTTGTGACTGTTTGTATTAGTTTCCCCCTCTGTAAAATGAGAATAACAATGGCACCTACCTCACAGGGTAGTCATGAGGATCAAATAAAATAATAATTGTTAAGTACCTAGGACAGTGCCTGGCACATACTAGGAACTATTATTAGCTATTATTGCTATTATTATATAATTCTGGACTTGTAATCAGGAGGATTTGAGTTCAAACTTGACCTCAGACATTTAATTAGCTGTGTGACCTTGAGCAGGTGACTTATATGCCTCAATATCCTCAAATGTAAAATGGGGATAATAATAGCATTAACAACTTACCAGGGCTGTTGTGAGGATCAAATGAGATAATATTTGGAAAAGTACTTATCACAGTGCTTGGCACATACTAGGCACTTAGTAAATGCTTCCCCCCCCCCCATTCACATTTTTTTTTAGATGAAAATTGAATCACAAGTATGGATATGTCCTTTGCTATTCCCTAGATAATTCCCTGGTTCAGTTTTTAGTTAGAACATATAGTGTATATTTATTTTACCCTAAAAAAAAGTAGAATCAGCAATCAACATCCTATAGGATAGTTCTCCCTTAGTGGGGTGGGGAAGGGAGTTGTTTTTAAATGATAGTATTTATAGTAACATAGTTGTCAATTCATTTGCCACCAGCTGCTCTGCTTGGTTCAATTCCCATCATGATCTTTATCATGCCCTGCCCAAGATAAACTCATTACCAAGAAACTTGTCATCATGGAGATTACTTCAGTTTTGCCACTCATACATCATCAGTGCCCTTAGTTGCTCCTGCTTCTCTTTTTAAAAGCTAGGCAAAGGAGAGGCAAAAAATGCCTCCCATTACCTCCCTTATTGAGAGCTAAAAATGCCAACCATCTATTCATTTGCCACCAACTATTCTGCTTGGTTTCAACTCCATCTTTATCTTTATCATGATCCTGAATCAACTATGCTCTGGTACCCTTCTCTCTCTTTCATTTTTCTTTTGTGTAATGTCTTCTCCCATTATATTATAAGCTCCTTGAAGGCAGGAACCATATTTTTATTTTTATCCCAGTGCTGAGTGTAGTGCCTTACACATAGTAGGTACTTAATTATTTTTGAATTTTTAAAATTGATTTGTGTTGTCGACCATTGGCATTTATGTAGATAAAGGTGTAGCTGTCTATGTCTCTTCCTCTATCTCTCTCAGTCTTTCTGTCTCTGTGTGTCTCTTTGTTTTTCTGTTTCTATCTCTCCTCTCTTTCTCTCTCTCTGTGTCTCTATGTATCTTTGTGTCTCTTTCTCTGTTTCTCTGTCTTTGACTTTCTTTTTTCTCTATATCTCTTTAATTATAATCTGATCCTTAGTTCTCTTCCATAAATTTCCTTCTTTCTTATTTCTAACCAATTGGGCTTATATTACTTTGTTGTCAGTGAGAAGGTTCAGAAATAGTATTATATTTCTAAGCCTAAATTTTACACTATGTCATGTGACTGGGGGAATTGAGCTTGGAGCTAGCTTTTCAGGCATGTGGGTACACTTGGTTATGATGGTCTTCTTTGGCTATGACCAGAGAAGGTAGGTACAATAGCACTATAAAGATGGTAGTTTTATAAAACCACCCATAGTTTGCTTTTCTCAGAAGCCATATGAGAGAATTAGATAGCATACAAATGTAGAGTCAAGAAGGTTTAGTTTCAAATCCTTCCTCAATGCTTACAATGTGTTCTTGTGCAAGTCACTTAATTTCATAGTGCCTCAGTTTCCTCATCTATAAAATGAAAAGATTGGATATGATGGTCTCTAAGATTCCTCCCAGCTCTAGATTAATAATCTCATATTTCTATGATGCTATGGCAATTATCAACAGAGGGAAACCCCCCCCCCAAAAAAAAAAACTATTAGTTACTCTCTTGTTTTTAGTTTTTTAAGGTTATTCAAATTGATAAGTGCTAATCACCGAAAAAAAAAAAGACAAGTTTTTTGGTCATCTTATGATTTTTCTTAAAGAAAGAAGTCTTAAAGAAAGAAAGAAAGAAAGAAGAGTCACAGGACTCTTAAGCACTAGATAAAAGAATCTAGAAATACATACTATGTATGTATCATATTGACCAGCAGGACATTTGCCACTGAACAATGTGATAAATAAATCTCTCAATGTTTAAAACTTGTGATAGGGTTTGATTTAGTAGGAACTGCTATTTGTTTCCCCAATGACTTTCACCTGGCTCATAGCAAGCACTTAATATTTAATGATCCATTGATGTGTCTTTTATGGTAATTACAACTCTATCTCTGCAAGGGAAGGGTAGGTGGGT
The DNA here is from genome assembly GCF_902635505.1 of Sarcophilus harrisii. Lineage (NCBI taxonomy): Eukaryota > Metazoa > Chordata > Mammalia > Dasyuromorphia > Dasyuridae > Sarcophilus > Sarcophilus harrisii. The sequence goes on from NC_045426.1 coordinate 477,191,548, forward strand.
GAGTAGGGGAACTTATTCCCATTGCCTTCCCTGAAATAGGCACAATTTCTGTAGTTCTGAAACAAAAAGCTACAATGGTAGTTCTAGAAACTTAAATGACCCTGAGGACTTTATTGACATTTTCCTTCTTCTTGTTTTCCTCTAAGTGGTGAATGCAAAATATAAAAGAAATGTTGGACTTTATGTTCATTTAAAACTTGCTCTTTCTTCAAACTCCTTTGAGATTAAAACCTAAAAAACAAACAACAAACTATTCTAATACTTTCACTGTAGCACTGAGGTGAAACTGATTTCTCAAAGGCTTTGCCAGAGGACCTCAAGTTCTGATGGTCCTAGTTCTACTAATTTAGGCCTGGTGACAGACTATGAGTCTCTTAGCAAAAGTTAAGCCTTGTTGAGTTCAGAGAGATCCATCACCAGGTTGATAGCAAAGCAATGATTTTTTTTTTTTTTTTTTTTTTTGGTCACAGGTACTCTGTATAAGTAAAAAGAGAGGGAGAGTAAAAGTTATATTAAATATATAGTAAAATTATAAAATATATAAATATAAATAAATGTAAAATATAGTAAAGTTATAAAGAGAGTGATTTGCATTGGTAGGAGGGATAAATTTTGAAAACTGATGGATTACTGAAGTAATTTGGAATGGAAGAGAAAAAGTATTCTTTCAAACTATATCATATATATACACATATATAGTTTATATATACATATTTGTGTATATATACAAATATATGTGTACAAATATATGAATGTATATGTCTACAGATAATTGTGCAGCCTAATATTTTATGTCAGAGTAATTACTCAATTAGGACTAATTATTTTGTATAACCCAATAATCACAGACAACAAAAAAATTTTCTTTCTTGTCTTCTAGATATATAAACATACGAAATAACCTCTCATTATTCAACTTGGTAAACATAAAAACTACAAGATGATAATTATTTTTTAACAAATGAAAGACTTACAATTGCATTTCTTCTGAACAAATCTAAGCTTGCACGCTGTTCTGTAGGTAGATAACCGGATGCGATCCAAATCTTGGGCTCCTGATGAAAAGAAGTACATGTATTGTTTAACATATACTGGATTACTTGCCATCTAGCAGAGGGAATGGAGGGAAGGAGGGGAAAATTTGGAAGACAAGGTTTTGTAAGGGACAATGTTGAAAAATTATTCATGCATATATTTTGAAAATAAAAAGCTTTAATTAAAAAAAAGAAGTACATGTATGCTGTGACTTGTACTTGGAGGGAAATTTTATAATGTTCACAAGCAAAATAAACTGGGACTATAAAATACACACTTTTATTAGCTTCCCCCCTCCTCCCTTCCAAATCTAAAACATATTTGTAATCACAAGTTTTGAAATGGTCTGCCTATATCACCTGGTTTCAGCCAGGGCTATCTATGCCTCCAGGGAATCAGGCATAGCTATTCAACTTTGGAAATTGCATTGTGGATCACGTACATGAAATAAAAAATGGGAAGCTTAGCCTGCTGTGTCTGTCACTCTTTAGAACAATCTGGTCCAGCTGTAGGCTAAAAGACAAACTGGCTAAGCTCCCATATCAAAGAGGAAATATCAACACTTAGCCACAAAGAAGCTAAATTTTTTCTTTTTCTTTTTTTAAAAAAAGAAATTAAAATAATCATTAATACATATGATATTTAAAAACCTTAAAAATTCTGAACTTAATAAACACCAAATAAAACAATCATGTCAGTAGACTAAATTGGACAGAATATAAAGACTATATGAAAATGTGAATATTATATATGGCTTGTTTTAAAAACAAATCTATAAGAAATATGGCATGAGGGTAGGCATTGTAATATGTATCTATTATCCCTGCTGCTGAGGAATCAAGTTGATGGTTCATGAGCTCAGATCTGACCTTCAGTATAGGGATTAAACTAATCAATCCCTTGTCTACACTAGGTCCAGCATTAATATGTTGGGCCTTGGGGATTAGAAGAGCACTAGACTGCCTTATTATTGAACCCGATTAGGTCAGAAATGGAACAGGTCAAAACTTCCATGTTTATGGCTACAGCATTTCTAGTATGACAAGAAAGGCATCTAGCCTCCAAATATAGGAATCAACAAATAAACCAATAATCAGATCAAGTAACATTCTGTCTTTGGGTCTTTGTGGAGTTCTTTGTGACCATGCATGGAGTTTTCTTGGCAAAGATACTGTAATAGTTTGCCATTGCCTTCTTTTATTTTTTGCAAGACAGGGTGAAGTGACAAATTCAGGGTCACACTGCTAGTGAATATCTGAGGTGCAGCTTTGAACAGAGCTATTCCTTATTCCATGTTTATGCTCTATGCATTGAGCTACCTGGTTACACTTTGTCCTGCTTATTCAGAAATAAATATATGCATTGGATCTAGAATCAGGAATATTTTAGCTCAAATCCAGGCTCAGACACTTAGAAATAATGTGACCTTAGGCAAGTCACTTAATCTGTGCCTGACTCGGTTACCTTGCTGATAAAATACCCATAATAATCTCCCAGGATTATTGTGTAGGTAAAATCATTTTTAATGTGCTTTGCAAACCACAAAGATCTATATAAATTCAAGTAGTTATTATTACTATTATTATATCTAATTGACTATAATAACTTAGATGTTATCCTACATCTCTTGTTGAATAACTATTGGAGATAATTAAGAGTTATGGATTTATCTGCATTAGGGGGGCTACTTGGGAGTCGGCTGATCAGATCAATAATGATGAGGTTACCCCAATAATGTGTTTTCTGAGGCATAGTGAAGAATCAGTCAAAGTCCCAAAGTAGTGTGGCCAGATGTAAAATAAAGACTAACCAGGTCTCTAACCTTAAGCAAATTACTTATCCTTGGCCTTCAATTTCTTCATCTGTAAATCCAATCCAGTTTCAGTTTTCTGTAATTTGGACCCTTCCTATATGTTCATATTGTTATTTTGTGTGTGTGTGTGTGTGTGTGTGTGTGTGTGTGTGTGTGTGAGACAAGTAGCTGCAGATATTCAGTCATGAACCTTAGAGCATTGTGATATCAATTGCTATGACATGACAGAAGAATGTATACATTCTTATTTCATAAATGTGTAAAGGTTTTGATGCATATGGTAGATGTAATGCCTATATACTTTCTGTTTACTGGTGGTTTGCCAGTTTAAAAAAATGCTGGGTTAAAATATTACAAAAAATGATTTGAACGTAAGATTTCATTTCACTAGAATTTCAAAAGCCATGGATAATTAAGTGCCTTTTGTGAAACTGAAGCTAGATGAATACATATACTTCTCCTTTGATCTCTTACCACTTTTTAAGTTGTAACTGTTTTCCCTAAGTTCATTTTTTTACAGCCTGCTAACAGCCCTAAGATTTTGTGACTTTGAGAGAATAATTATTCAATCTGCTGAAAATTTCACTGTTATTTGACTTAAACATACAATCAGAGAACATTCAGAGAAACCTTAGAGACCATTTAGCCTGATGCAGGAATCCCAATTTTTTTTAATTAAAAAAAATTTTTTAGGAACCCCAGTTTTTTAAAATATCTTCAATGTGTTGCTGCTTGCATTCTTTATGCAATGGGTAATTTATTGCTTCACATAGAAGTCTGTTCTACTTGTTTAAAAGTTCTCTAAATTGAAGTGAAATCTGCCTTTCCATAGACTTACTTATTGGTCCTAGTTTGTTTCTTCTGTAAATTATCCCCTTACTCCTCTAATCTTTAACATGTTTCTAACCTATTGAAACCTTCTCTAATGCCCTCAAACATATTCTCATCTCCTCCATATATTAAAAACAACATAGCACAAATCAATTTTATTATATATAATATATATCCTCAAGGCATTGTTCTTTATCTTTATATTCTTTTTTTTTTTCTTCCTTTTAAGTCAAACTCCTAGAGTGTCTACATTCATTATTTTCATTTCCCTCCCCTCTCCAAAACTTTGCACTCTGGTTTCTGACCTTATCACTCAGATGTAACAGCTCTGTCCAGAGTTAACTATATTCTCTTAATTGATAAAACTAGTAGTTTTCATTAGTCATCTTCAACCTATTTGGGTTTGACACTGTTACTCTACTTTGTATCTGCTTCCCTGATTGATGTCATCTCCGGTGAATAAGATGCCTCTCCTAAGATCTAAACTCATCACCAAACTGTTAACTCAAACTCCACCTCCCTCAGCTTCCTCTCCTCTCGGAATGGAAAGCTGGAGGCAGGGAAGTACTAAACTCCTCCCAAGATTTATGTTTATAGAGGGCAGAAACAGAACTTAACTCATTCTACTTTGTATTGCCAGCTTCTGTCTGCTTTCATTTCCATAGATGCCCCAGCACCCAGTTCTTCCTCTCATTTTCTGTCTCTTTTTCTATGTTGTCTCCCCTTTTAGTTGGGAAGCTCCTTGAGGATAGGGACTATCTCTGTTTTTATGAGTTATATGTGAAATATTTAGCAAACTGACACATAATACTGAACACACAGGTGCTTAATAAATGCTTGTTGATCAAATAATTGATTCATTTTAAAGACTCAGAAAACATATGCTTAATAGTCTATTTTAGGATTTTCCAAGGATGGTTCTTTCCTTAAGGGGAAAAAAAAGAGAGAATATTTACTTGTTTCAATGGGGAAGGGGGGGGGGTGGAGAAATACACCTTTCTCAGTGATTGAGAATAGTGATTCTGTCATTGCATATGAAGATTTTTTTTTAAGTACCCTGGGACACAATCTATCAGTATAAAGAGTCAAAACTCTCCTCATTCTCTGTCTCTGTCTCTGTCACTCTCTCTTTCTTTGTGTGTGTGTGTGTGTGTGTGTGTGTGTATGTGTCTGTCTCTCTTATTAATAGGTTCATTACTTCTATGTTCTTGTCCTAACATTGCTCTGAACATAACATAAAAATTATTAATTTTCATAACAGCTTATTTGGGTTTTTTAAGCCTTCCTGATATTCGTTTTAAAGATTTTTATTACTCCTTCATAGTTATCCTTGGTTATGGGCTCTCTTTCCATTATATGTGTATGTATATATCATTTTAGATTCTGAACTCATTAGAGAACTCATTTTGTCACCTCATAGGTCCTTCTAGAAATTCAGTGGTTTGGTGCATAGAGGGCTAGACTTGGAAACAATAAACCTGGATTTTAATCCTAATTCAGAAATCTACTAATTGTATAATTCTGGGCAAATTATTTAGCCTTTCTGGGTCCCAGTTTTGTCATTTGTAAAATGAAAGATTTCTAAGATTCCTTACAATTAATTCTAAATCTATTATTTTATGATCTTTCCTTTTTTATTCACTGGGATCATTTATGATTATGTTGAAAGAATTTATGTGCTTTTATTTTTTTAAATCTACTATCTTAGTATATACATATACACATCTATATGTAGATACTCACACATATGTGTGTGTGCACATGGTAGTATTGCTTATTGATTGGACACTAATCCATTATTGATGGAGTTGTGAACAGATCCAACCATTCTGGAGCACAATTTGGAACTATACCCAAAGAACTATAAAACTGAGTATAATCTTTGATCCAGTAGTATCACTATTTGGTCTGTATCCCAAAAAGATCAAAAAAGAGAGGAAAAGGCCCACATGTACAAAAATGTTTGTAGCAACTGTTTTTATGTTAACAAAGAGTTAAAAAAAAATGAGTGGATGCCCATCAGTTGGGGAATGGCTAAATAAGTTATAGCATATGAAAGTAATGGAACACTATTTTTCTATATGAAATGTACAGGCTAATTTCAGAAAAGTTTGGAAAGACTAATGCTGAGTGAAGTTGGCAGAACCAGGAAAAAATTGTAAACAGGAATAGCAAGATTGTGTGATAATCAGTTATGATAGATTTAGATTTTTCATCAATACAATGCTCCAAAGCAATTCCAATAAGCTTTGGAAAGAAAGTGCCATTTTCATCCAGAGAGAACTATGGAGACTGAACATGAAGCATACTATTTTCACCTTTTTTTCCTTTCTCGTGCTTTTCACCTTTTGTTCTGATTTTTTCTCTCCCAACATGATTTACATGGAAACATATAAAAAAAATGAATGTATATATAGCCTAAAAAATTAAAATTAAGCACAAGAAAACAATATCTTTGTTGATTGACTGATTGTCTGAGGCCACAAAGCTAGTCATTAGCAGATCTGGAGCAAGAACCCAGATCTCAGAGTTCCCAGCTCAGTGCCCTTTTCATTAGAACAACAGCAGGCTTTGTGATAGAGTTACTCTGATAACCTTGTTAATGTTATAATGACTTGTTAGCAGAAGAGGAGGGAAGAACAAAGAACTGTTACTTATGAGCAACATTTTTGTTTTAACTGAATACTGCCTTCTCACAAGAGAGTCAATAACTGGGAATTTTATCTCAGCAAGAGAGATATTTTGGACAAAAGGGGCCTTTTCTTGCACCCCTTACAAGGCAACTTATGCTTATCTTGTGAGCTAAACAAGGTTCTTAATTTAGTCTATTTTCCCCCTCTCCATTCCTTATAATGTCACATGGAGAGAAAGTCCTCAACAAATGTTCAATTAAATTAAGTATTCTTTTCCATTATGCTATGTTATCCCCCTCAATTTTTTTTCATTTTCTAAGCAAAACGTCTGTATTACTTTCTTTTACTATCAACTATTATGTCTTGATATTACTTATTCAATGAGCCTTGTTATGTTTGTACTTCTGCCTTCCTGAACACCACCAATTCCAGCAGAAGCAAATTTTCACTACTTGATGGCTAGAGCTTTCCTTTTTTCATTTACATATCTAAATTCCTCCACCTTCTTTACTGCCTTGTTGATAACACCTGGGGAAACACACACATACATACATACATACATATATACATACATATTTCCCTCAGCCATACTCAGTCCTCCCTCCTAATTTATACTCCCAGCATTTGGGTATCATAATCAATTCCTTCTTTTATAACTAGATAATTGTTTTATGCAGCTGAATTTCATTTAATGCTCTCTCCATCTAAGTGTTTAATATCCATTAGTACCGATTGAAAAGCAACCTCTTCAGTGATTGTGAATGGTGATCACATTTGTTTGGCTGTTTAGGAGTGATACCTGAGTCTTATTTAATATACTTGAGGAGAAAAGAGGTACCTTTATTTAGTTTGCTTAATTATTCTTATTCCTATAATGTACTAGAAATGTGTTCCAAAGTAATCAAAATTATCTTATCCAGGCTCTCTAATTACTCATAAAATCATTCATTAAACCCTACAAAATCCCTAAAAACTTTTTAATGAAAAGCTTGAGTTACAACTGGGGAAAAACAGTATAGTTAACCTCAACATTAGTTTAGGGTCCTCTTCTCGTCTCTCTTTACATTGTCTATTTTGATGATTTTATTAGCTCTCATGGATTCAACTATTATTTCTATAGAAAAAAATAACCCCTAAATTTACATATCTAATCTTTTTTTCTCTCCACTGAACTTGAGTCTTCCATTGCCAACTTGCTGGATATACATCTCTAACAGGAGGTCCAAAACAGAGCTCATCTTTCCCCCTAAAAGTCTTCGTCCTCTGAATGTCTATTTCTTTTGGGGATACCACAATTAATTAATCAATAAGTATTTATTAAGCATCTACTAGTGCCAGTCATTATATACAAAGTATAGAAAGACAAAAGTGAACATATTCCTTGACTTCAAGGATTGCTTTCAAGATGACTTTACAGTCTAATAAGGAGAGACAACATAGAAGTATATACAAAATAGGTACAAGGTGATTTAGAGGGAAAGGGATTAACAGCTTGGGTGAGGTAAGGGAAAGGGGGCAAGTCATCTAGGCTCACAATTGCCTTGGAGCTGCCCTCAATTCTTCACAATTCCTTACACTTCTTACATTCAATGAGCTGCCAAGTTTTGTCAATTTGGCCTGAATAATCTTTCTCCTCTTCTTTCCATGATAATCATGATCTAGTTCAGTCCCCCATAACTTCTCACCTGGATTACTGCAATAATCTCTGTAGCTATAACCATTCTTTTTTCTCTCCAATTCATCTCCCACACAAATTTCAAAATGATATTCTTAAAGCACAATGAATGTAACAATCTTGCTCAAAAAACTTAAGTGGTTTCCTATGGTCTTGAGAATAATATACAAATGCCTTTGTCATTTAAAGCCTTCACAATTTGAGTTCAAATCATCTTTTTCAATTAGTTTAACATATTCATTTTTAAGAATTACTTTTTGACAAATTGGCCTATCTGCTGCTCCCCTACATGATACTCTACCACTCCTCTTTGTGACTTTTCATAAGAGATTTACCTCCTATGTCTGTAATGCTTCCTCTTCCCACTCTTTACCTCATCAGAAAATCTTACATTTACTTTCAGGCTCATCTTAAATTATTTTCTACAAGAGGCCTTACCTAGTTTCTGTAGTCTCCCTTCTGAAAGGGACCCAAATGTGGAAAAATGTTTGTGACAGCCCTTTAATTAGTGGCAAGAAACTGGAAACTGAGTGGATGCCCATCAATTGGAGAATGGCTGAATAAATTGTGATATATGGATGTTTTGGAATATTATTGTTCTGTAAGAAACGACCAGCAGGATGATTTCAGAGAGGCCTGGAGAGACCTACATGAATTGATGCTGAGTGAAATAAACCAGGTGATCATTATACACGGCAACAACAAGAATATACAATGATCAATTCTGATGAATGTGGCTCTCTTCAACAATGAGATGATTCAAACCAGTGCCACTTGCCATATACACCCAGAGAAAGGACATGGGAACTGAGTGTAGACCACAACATAGCATTCTAACTCTTTCTGTTGTTGTTTACTTGCATTTTGTTTTCTTTCCCAGTTTTTTCTTCCTTCTTGGTCTGATTTTTCTTGTGCAGCAACATAACTGTATAAATATGTATACATATATTGGATTTAATATATATTTTAACATATTTAACATGTATTGGGCTACCTGCCATCTAGGGAAGGAGGGAGGGAGGGAATAATTTTGAAAAGAAGGCTTTGCAAGTGTCAATGCTGAAAAATTACATATGCATATGTTTTGTAAATAAAAGGCTTTAATAAAAATTTTTAAAAATTCCTCCCTCCTTCCAATTACTTTATTTTTTTTTTTTATTTGTCCGTCTCTGTACATGCCATTTCTTCCCATAAGAATATAAGCTCCTTGAGGGAAGGGCTGAGATTATCTTTTGTTTTTCAGTCTCTAGATCCTTATACAATATCTGGTGTATAAGAGTAGATGCTAAGTAAATGTTTATTAAATTGAACAAGATAAAAAATTAATAACCATTGTTTCCATCTATATATTATTTACAAGTCTTTTAATTTGATAGGGCCTTGTCAAGAGAAAAAATTGATTAAGTTAAATTTCAGTATCTGTGATGTTATCATAGACATGTTATGTTTTTATGATTCTAAGCATAGAACTTTTCTATTCTAAGTTACTAAAACAATAACAGAAAACAAAAACAAAACTTTCCCCCTTTTTTAAGCAGCCTTTTGGACAAAATGTTTGGTTTCTGCACATTTTTTTTGATGGTTAGCTACACTGCTCTGATGTAGGACCTCATGATATTTTAAGCTTATTAAAAGCCTATATAGTCGAATACCTAAGGTTCATTCTAGTTCTGATCTTTCATCATTCTACTTGTGCCTTTCATTCAAGCCCCTAAATCCCTTGTTCCTACAGTCAACCCTTCCCTCTCATCTATCTTTACTTTCTTGTTCTCGACTGGTTCCTTCCCATCTGCCTAAAAATTCTCCTCAGTCCTAAAAGAAATGACACAAATGAAAAAAGCCTTTATTCTTGTATTCCATTCATCCATCTTTGATCTCTTTCCTCCCATTCACAGGTAAAATTTTTGAAAAGAAAAAATTATATTGAATAGCGATCATGTCCCCACTATCTACTCTTTGGTCCCCACTCCCTGACTAAAATTGTTCTCTCAAAGAATACTGTAGAGGAAAGAGGACAGGAGCTCAAATATCAGCTTTGCTCCATACTCTGATCTTTTAATTGTAAATCCAATGACTTTTTTTCATTTCTCATATTCTGTGACTTATTGAAAGCATTTCTAGTTATTTTCTGCTGCCTTGACTTCACAAATAAAACACTCTCCTAATTATCCTTTGTGATGCCCTTAATAGCCCCACTATGCTCAGATTCCCTAGAGTCACCTGTTAGCATAGTTTTAAGAAATGGCTAAAAACTCCTTTTCCTGAGGGGGTGTGGGAGTGGAGTTTAAATATCAACTAGCCTGTTATTCCTCAGACATTCTCACCAGCATGAATCAGTACCAGTCCTTGAACCTTGTCCTGAACACCAGCCTTAAGTTTCCTACTTTGATTCTGATTTAAGCAGTATCTTTTATAGTTTCTTTCATCCATTGTTTCTTAATCACACTACTAACTTGAACAACCATAACAACTTTCTAAGAGGTCATTTATAAATATTTATAGAGGGCTTTAAATTTTGCAAAGTGCTTTGCTCATATTATTATTCTATATTATTTATCTATATTATTATTCTATATTTTATCCCATATTATTTATTTGCACAATTGTGAGATGCTTTTGTCATATACAGATATGGTCATGGGACCCTTCTGTTTAAAACCCTGCAGTAGCTCCCTATTGTACACTGAGTCGATCTCAAACTCCTTATCCTGGTTAGTTCAAGGATCTCTTCTACGTGGAGCCACTTAATTTCTCCAGATTTATCTCATACTATTACTCTATGCACTGGCAGATGGGTAGATGGTAGGGAAATAGAGGCTATTCATTATAAACAATTTTTTAAAAGTTTACTGTGAATGGGGGAAAAGAGATCTAAAATAGGCAAACTGGGATGATTTCCTCCCCATTACCTGTTCCATTCCCAGGTCTCTCAGTCCTAATGAGTCCCAGCATTTATTTCCCAAAAATATTTTCACCATTTTCTCTCTCCAGTTTTGCTCCCTCTGCTGCAGATCCCCCCCACTAATTTCCACCTTTCCTCTATGTGTGACTTCATTAAAAGTCAGGTTGTCTTGCTTATTTATATTTGTATGCTCTTATTTTAACAGAATATCTGGCTTAGAGTAAGAGCTTAATAAATGTTCTTGATTGTCTGTCTCTTTGTCTGTCTTTGTCTTTGTCTTTCTGTGTGTCTGTCCCTCCCTCTCTCTTTCCCCATCCTGCCTAACCTTTCATTCCTCCCTCCCTCCCTCCCTCCCTCTCTCTCTTTTCTTCTCTCCCTTCTTTTCTCTCCCTCCCACCCTTCCTCTCTCCTTCCTTTTCTCTTTTCCTCCCTCCCTCCCTCTCTCGTTTCCTTCCTTCCTTCCTTCCTTCCTTCCTTCCTTCCTTCCTTCCTTCCTTCCTTCCTTCCTTCCTTCCTTCCTACCTTCTTTTCATGAACATTTTCTTTAGTCTTAGTTATTAGCAGCACTTTAGTTCTCAGACCTCAATATAACTTTGTACTTCTCACACATTTATTAGGTATGCATTAGAGTAAAAATGAACATGTGTGTGTTTATGTATCTATGCTAGCTTCAACTCCCCCCCCCTCCCCCCAGTATCCAGGTAAGTTTTCCTCTTTCCACCTCTTGCTCTGAGAATTGTAATCAAATTAATAAAACTATTGTCTCTGGTAATGACTATCATCTTTTATTTTCATGATTCTGTCCCCAGCATGTAACATAATGATTTGCACAAAGTAAATGCTTAATGAATAAATTTTCATTACTCCATTTGTTTATGTAATATAAATATGCTGATCAACTAGACAGTGTAAGCTTCATGATAGCAAGAACCTAATTTTATCATACTTTATATATCTCCAAATCCTTTGAACAGTGTAAAATGTAGAATAAGTGCTTAATAAATATTTGTTAAATTTAGTTGATTTTGTTTTTTTATATGAAAAATGAAATAATTTTTTTAACATTTAGGATGAAATATTCAGGGGGAAATATATTATAATGTTCAGTATCCATAATAGCCTGAAGTCTGATGGTGATTTCTGATAATGATTTTTGCTTTTGAAAATGAAAGATTCCTCATTTTTAGTCTATAATATGGAAAGACCCAACACTTTTTAAAAAAATATTTTCAGATGGTCTTATAGGCATTAGATTTTTAATTAGTTCTTTTACTTGTCAATGGGAAACACACAGGTGATTTGGTGATCTAGGCATGTCAGAAGAGAATCTCAGTGTTGAAACAGGTCCAGAAAGGAAGAGAGGAGTTGTATAAAAATGTGGAAGTTTTCCTCAAAATGTTCCATAAAAAAGTATGCAAGCTCAATTTTTCCTGTTATTTCTATATCTAAGTTTAATTTCCTTTCCTTTTGTTAGGTCTAACATTGCTCTGATACCACTAGAATTTGAAAGGATGAGAAAGAAAAATCTGAATCATCACCCAAGACTTCTTAAAGATCAAACAGATGAGACTACTAAAGCTAATGTTGACAAAGTACAGCAATATTGTCATTGCCTAACCTCCCATCCCCCTTAAAACAAATGAAAAAAAATTAAGTTTGCTTTTTATTGCTATTTCTTATGCATGGAAGATGAGATAGAGAGCCAACAAGAGAACAGCTTTTTCTTTATCACTTGTAGTTTTTTTTCTTTAAGTATTTTTCTTCAATGTCAAATACCTCTTCCTTTATGAATATGGAAATGAGCCTTAGAACTTCAGGGAGACATCCAATTTAATTTTATAAGCAAAAATCAGTTTCTTTCCTCATTTTTTCCCTTCTTGCAAAATCACAGGCTTTGATGCCAACCAGTGACCAATACACTCACATTTTTCTAGGTTCTCTCTTATAGTCACTAAATACAAGCCTTGGATCTCTGCCTCTATTTATGTAGTAACCTGCCTCTGAGCTATTTTTATCTTTTAATTTTCTTTGTGCTTCTCAGGTATTGGTTAGTAGGACAGATTCTCCCTCTCTGCATGAGATGGGAATAACAGATGACAGTTTGGCAAGATGGTCTGGCATAGTAACTGTGTCTGATTCCTCTTCCTTATATGAACCTGGGATTTGTCTCTTTGTAGTCTACATGTTAAAGAAGAAAATCTTAGCATCAAATAGCATTCACTATATAAAATCTTTAGTTCAAAGATTTATGTCTACATAGGGATATATATATATATATATATATATATATACCTAAAATTAACATTCTGTGTAGGGATCTCTTCCACATGAAAATTCCATCCATTAATGCATATATGCAACCAACCCATAGTTTTAGAGAGTTGCTTGGGGCATTGAGAGATTCAGATTGAGAGAGTTGCTTATTGAACTCACAGCCAATATATATTGGAGTAAGGATTTGAATTTAATGCTTCTTAAGTGTAAGATTTGTACTCTAGGAAATGGTCTCTCCATAATATATGTTAGATTTTGCAACTTAAGACTAATTTCTATTTTAATGCCTGTGAAATATTATATGTCTAGCAAATATATTAAAATATCCAATTTCATGCACAAAGCTTTAAAAAATTGGGAAAATATAATGCTACAAAGTTTTTATGCACTCTTTCCCTATTTGGCAATAAGAAATTTAGGGCAAGACAGAGATAAGAACTAGACCTATGATGTAACTGGAAAAGGGAACTCACTGATAAAGAGGTTCTTTCAAGCAATTCAGATTAATGCTTTCTCTCTCAATTATCATTCAGAGTTGCCTAGAGAAGTGGTGTTATATTGAAATGGAAATGGGAGCCAGAAACCCCTATATAAGGATTCTTTCTGGTGAGTTGCATATTGACATGGAAAACAAAATATTACTATTATCTATGATCAATTGAATTTTAATTTTGTTGAATATTTCCAAGTTGTGTTTTACTCTAGTCCCACAGCACTTGGGAATGTTGCAGACTTCCCTGACAAAGATTATATACTTGCCCAGGATCATGTAGACAAGAGATGTCCAAAGTCAGACTTGAACCCAGCCCTTCTGACCTTGAGGGTAGCTCTATACCACTACACAACTGCCAAAGGCAGCAATAATAAAATTCAGAGCATGTTTCTAAAAAGCTCCATACTTATTCATGAGAAATTCATAGAAATGAGAAATTCAGAGTACATTTCTAAAAAGCTCCATACTTACTCATTTCTGCAAATAGCTGTCTTCTTTCTGCCATGTTATTTCCTCTCTTCCCACTATCTTCAATCATTCTATGGAACAAAATGATTACAAGGTATTATTATCCTCAAGCTCCTGAGGAATTCATTTTATTTGAAAATAAATTCATAAGCTGTATTTAGTACATAAACACAGAAAAGGTGTTTTAAATAAAACTACATTAAATAGGTATAGATCCTACTTTTCACTAACTGTAGAAACTCCTGATGTAAGTAAGTTACATATTTTCCATTTATAATTTTTTAATGTTTGGAGTTGAGTCAATAACCAATTTATTAAGCACTTGTTATGTACCAGGTACAGTTTTAAATGGGCAGTTTGGTAATGCAGTGGATAGAGTGCCAGACCTGAAGTCATGAAGACTTATCTTTTGAATTCAAATCTAGCCTCTTACATTTATGAGCTGAATGACCCTAGGCAACTCATTTCACTTTATTTTCCTCCACTTTTCATTTGTAAAATTGGCTAGAGAAGAAAATGGTAAATCATTCCATGTCTTTGCCAAGAAAACCTTATATGGGGTCATGAAGAGTTGGACCTGATTGAAAGGACTGTTCAACAATAGTGCCAAGTACTGGGGTTACAAAGAAGGCCAAAAAGGAAAGAAAGAAAGAAAAGAAAAGAAAAGGGAAGAAAAGAAGAAAGAAAGAAATAAAGAAAGAAAGAAAGAAAGAAAGAAGGAAAGAAGGAAAGAAAGGAAGAAAAAGGAGGGAGGAAGGAAGGAAGAAAAGGAAGAAAGAAAAGAAAGAAAAGATAAAAGGAGAAGAATGAGAGAAAAAAGGAAGAAGAAAGTAAGCAAGAAAGAAAGGAAGGAAGGGAGAGAGAGAGGGAGGAAGGGAAGGGAAAGAAAAAGAAGGAAGGAGAGAGAAAGAGAAAGAAGAAAGGAGAAAAAAAAAACCTCTAGTCCTCACTGTTAATGAGTTCACAGTCTGACTGGGGCTTGGAGTTGGAGGAAGAACAAGTTACAAATTACACACACACAGACAAGATATATACAGAATATATTGAAGATATATTCTTCATTTTCTTCATCTGTAAAATAATGGGATTGGACTAAATGAACTGTAAGGTCCTTCCTAATTCTGAATCCATGATGGAATCACCTTCTGTTTCATTATATAATGTTAAATCACATGTAGTAAAATATTAGCCACATCCAACAGCAATTAAACATGGAGGAAAGGGCTGGTTAAGATAGCTTGTGTTATATGCAATTCCCTTAAAAGGGAAGAAAAGAAATAATGAAGAAGAGATATTGGATTAAGTATTTCCCTTCATGAATCATCAGGGCTATGATTGCTGTCTGGAACTCATCTCTACCTCCTGGCTTCCTTGCAAGTCTCAACCAAAGTCTCACTTTTGTGGAAAACCTTTCCCAATCTTCTTTAATCGTGACATTTCCCTACTAGGTGTGTCCCCTGTACATTTATCTCACTTTTTAAAAATACATGGTTGTTTGAATGCTGTTTCACCCATTAGACTGTGAGTTCCCTGAAGGAAGTCAAGGTGTTTTTAATCTTTCTTCTATGCTTAGCACAGTGCCTGGAACATTGTTGTTATTGTTGAGGCATTTAAGTCATGCCCAGTTTTTCATGACCTCATTTTGGGGAGAAGGCAAACAAAATATGTTTGTTTGCTGACTGTCTAATAGAGCTGGGGAGTGAGAAAAGGTACAAAGAGGTCTGAAAGAAGATAGAGGAGAAATGCCCATCCATACCTATAATTCGGGGAGTCCTTATACAGCATTAGGAAAGGAACTTAGCAATGGGGCCCCTTAATGAAACATTTGACAGCAAATTTGACAGGCTGCATATTGCCGCAATCCAGAACCAAAATTATTCTTCTTGTAGAGACTTGAGAAAGTACTGGTACAGTTTATTTTAGGGAAAATACATAAAGCATCTTGCAAGATAACACATTTTTATAAAATAAATATTATCAATGATGATGATCTTGAAATGAATCTTCTCTGACTCAATTAATTCCAACCCTCTTTCCAATAGATACACACCCCAATAGTTCTTCCTTGTGTCTAATTAATATCTACTCCACCATTTCTGAGATTTTTCCACTAATGTTCACAAATAGGATACATGAGTAGTCCCTAAATTCTTTTGATTATGTACTACATAAATTTCCTTATTTATAATGTACTACTGTGCTAATAATTATTTACACTACAAAATATAAAAATAAAAAAAATTCATGATGAAATAAAGACAAAATAATATTTGACCCTAGAATCAATCACTTAGAGTCACTAGAATTTATGAAATAGAAGAGTGTTATTTAAAACATCTAGTTTCCATCTAGGAAAATCATTTTAACAACTGTATAGATGATGGTCTGGAATAAATAGATAAGGCAGAGAGACCACTTACTTAGGAACCTATTGGAATAGTACCAGGAGAAGTGATGGAGGGGCTGAACTAGGATGGTAACTCTGAATAGAGAAAAGGGGACAGTTTGAAAGACAGGGAGGTATATAGAATTTAGAATAATCTAGTTGAAGATATTTGAGTGTACATGATTAGGGATGAGGAGATAAGAAACTAGTAAAGAAGACAATGCTTTTCAAATCTTATTTGCTTAATGAATATTTGTCAAGTGAATAAATGTTCAAAGTAGTTAAGCAGACAAGATACCTGGAAATATGTTTGCAAGATAGCTAATGTGGAAACAATAGAACAGGTGACATCTTATGATTTCCTGATTGTGTTATAAGATTCCTAACAGTCTGCCTCCCCTAACTGCCCCCCAATACACACACACACACACACACACACACACACACACACACACACCATTCTAATAACACTCTAAGAAAGAACAATAAAGCAAATCTGAGAACTGTATGATTACAATGACTGAATTTAGTCCTGAGAGAAAAAAACAATTTCTCCTTTCATTGATTAGATGAGAGAATAGAATGTCACATATGTTTTGAAAATTCAGTTCTTTTGCTCTAAGAGAAGTTTTTAAATACACGGAATTATAATTATAAAAGAAACTCATATTGCAATAGTTAACAAAATTTAATTAAAAAAAAAGAAAAATCTAAGTTCACAAGCAAAACTACAATTACAAGGGAAACGAATTGCATTTCAACTTATTTATCAAAATATATTTAAAAGAAAAAAAGAAAATATTTATAGACTCAAGGTTAGGAGTCCTTGTGTCTAGAAGGAATTTAAGGTCATAAAACCAGAGAGTAGCCAATCTTAACCGAAACCAGAGCAAATAAGTTTTCCCCTGGGAAGAGCTCAGCTGAAAATTAGTGATGGCATTTAAGGGGGAAGGAAAAAGCAGAAGAATGAATCTATGGATGGGTGACCTTTGGAGTATAGATTGTATCTATGCAAAGGCATCAAGGCTAAGTACACTTAGTCCAATCCATGGACATAGGAGAAAGAATTTTTTTTTCCTTCTCTTTCATGGTAAATTGTGGCAATTCCATGCATGCCAGTGGGGGTGGGGAGGTGAGGGAATTGGGGGTGAGGGGTCTGAAGGCTTCAGTTAGCAAGATGACATTCTCCCTGTGGGAGGCCAGTACAGCCTAGTATTAGTGTAATCGAACAAGATGTAGGAAATATGTATGTGTGTATGTATGTATCCATTCCAATTTTCTTTTTATGAATGTATTATATTTTAGGATTTTATACTAGAAAATTTATTCCTTGTCCAGAAAAGTAATTTGGGTAAATTTGCATATCCCCATTTAATCAAAACTTCCTCAGAGGTGCTCATCTTCATTTTATTCTTGAAAGTCTGTTAATTGTATCCTTTGTCTATTAAAGAGATATGCATGTTTGAGATATTTATTAGGGGAGACAATTTATGATATCAACCAAATAATAATGTAATAGCTAGCATTTATACAGTATTTTAAGGTTTGCAAAAGTGTTTTACAAATATTATTTCATTTTATCCTCATAGCAACCCTGTGAGGTAGGTGCAATTATTTTCTCCACTGTACAGATGAGGACATGGAAGTATCCAAAGATTAAGACTCACACAACTCATTGGTATTTGAGTTTGGATTTGAACTCATTCATTCCAATTAATAAAAAGCAGATTCGTTTTAAAGGGAATTTGGATCAGTACAATTTGCCTTCTTAGCTGCAATATTCATTTGCAGAGGTTCTTAATGTTTTTCTGCCTGATGAAGACAATGAATCTCTTCTTAGAATAATGTATTTAAATGTACAAAATTATTATTATAAAGGAAACTTAAGTTACATTGATGTTGTACAATTGTCAAAACACATTTTTTTAAAAAGTTCATAGAGCCAAAGTTAGGAGTTCATGTATCTAGAAAAAAAGCCCTGAAAAGACCCTGGTTTAAAGGCTAAATAGCCTTTGGTCAACTCTTTTCAGTGGCAGCAGGAACAACAAAAAGGAAGGAATGGTAAAATAAAATAAGGCACAACTTTTTTTAAATAATAAAATAAGAATTTAATAATAATAATTCTTAAGTTTTTTGTGTGTGTCTTGTAAGTTTCTCAGTCATTCTGGGGAAGCTGATAGAACCTTTCTCAGAAAAATGTTTAAATGTATAAAATAAAATACATGAGACTGCAAAGGAAACCAATTGTATTTCAATACAATTATCAACATATTTTAAAAAGAAGTTCATGCTTCTTAACCTACAAAGCCTATGAGGAAATGGGCTTTCATATGACATATTTGAAAATACATATTTCACTAGTCTCAATGATCACTTTTTTAAAATGAAAGCCCAGTCACATAGGCTATAATGTGAGGAGCAGAGAATTTTTTTAAAAAGATACAATCTTAAGTAATAGAAGTTGTACAACACAAGAATTGCAATGAATTCACATTTCTGCAAACTCACCATTTCTCTTTACTAACTCAAGTAAGAAACTATCTTTAGCTACACGATAGATGTTAGTTCTCTCATCTTAGAAAAATGTATACCTTCTGATAAAAAGAAGGAAAAACTCAGAAGAATGAAATAATAGAAAATGAAAAAGATGTATCATTATAAAAAAATCAAAGAACATAATTTAATTTCACCTCTCCCCATGCTTTCTAAAAAGAATCACTCCTAATAAAATTGGAATATTCATGTATTGTCCATCTATCATATCTAGTAAGAAAGCAATGAAAGAAACAGCATATCAAGGTAGCAGGTTTTTGTTTTTTTAAACAATTGAAGCTATAAATCAAATAACTATCAAGCATAACTGCCAACTACTTTAATTTACAATTTATTTCTGATTAGTTGCACCTGAAGAGCAAAATGCTTGGTCCATTCCTTTTGTTTTAAAAAAGACATAAGTAAGAAACCCACAGGAAGGAGGAGTCCATGCACAGAGAAAAATTTTCCTGCTGAAATAACGAGGATTGTCAAGAAGCTATGCTTATGACAAGAGCTGTCCAAAGTCATATGGAAGAGATGAAGTAGAAAATAACCCATCTGTCATGCTGCCAATATATGTCATAAAGCAGTCTGCTTACCACAGGACCTAAGTTGGTCAGTTATTACAGATCCTATAGATATGGAACTCCCCTGCCATCTGTAATCTACTAAGACATTACCAAAAAAAGTATAAGAGATCAAAAAGAATTAATACCAGCTGTCTCTATAGAATAAACCAGTAATTAACATATTTGATAGAAACACACAGGATCACAGATTTAGAACTGGAGCTTCTGAAATGATCTAATCCAAAAACTGCCCATTTTTCAGAGAAAGAAACTGAAGCCTTGAGAGATTAATTAATTGGCTCAAGGTCACACAGGTAAAGGGGAATAGGAGGCAGAACTACAATTCAAATTCATATCCTCTAATTTAATATTCAGCACCCTTCCTCTGGTCCCACAGTACCTCCTTCCCAGAGAGTGTCACATTCAGTCATCCACGACATGCAAGTCTTGGAGACAGCAAGTCACCCAAGTTCATATCTCAAGTCATCCTCACCCTTTGTCATTCTTTCTTCTCTCTCACTGTCTGCATCCAAACCATTGCCAAGTCTTATCAACACTACTTTCATGTCTCTCCCGCCTATCCCTTTTCTTTACTTACCTGGCCTCTCCCCTAATTCAGACTCTCATCCCTTTTTTAGGGACAACTGTGATAACCTCCCAACTAGCCTCCCTGCTTTCAATATTTCTTCTCTATGATTCTTTCTCCATACAACATTCAATTAATAATCTCAAAGCACAGATTTAATCTTATCAAGATTTGCTAAAAACAAAAATAAACAGTTTAATTATCCTATTGCCTCTAGAATTAGCCACAAATTCTTGTTTCACATTTAAAGTTCTCCACAGTATTATCTATCTTTCCAGATTTATCTGATATTACTCGATTAATATTCTTACATCCCAGATAAAATGGTCTGTAGTAAACATTTGTAGAGAATTCATTTTTCATACGGCTTGGGACCTAAATGAACTTGCTGTTCCCAAACTCAACCTTTTAGGTACCTAATTTATGCCTTGCACTGGTTGTCCTATATATCTCTAAGGGACTCCTTTTCCATCTATTCTTCTCAACCTTTGTCTTCTGTGAGGTTTAGTTCAGGGCTATGTTTTCCATGAAATCTTTCCTGTTCTCTTAGCTATCAGTGCCATCCAGAATGAAAGCATGGGAAACGAGAAATTAGACTGTTTTTCAAAGATACCTTGAGAGTGTCTATATACCTATATATCTATGTTTATCTTTGAAAAACTTTGGAATTGATTGTATGACATGGGAAATGCTGTTAAAGAACTGCCCAGTATGGCATGCCCACTTCAAAGAAAGTGCTGTGCTCTATAAGCAAAGAAGAATCATAGTAGCTCAAAAGATACATGAGATGCATATATTTGGGGAATCCAGTCCAAATGTTCATATAGACTATTTGTGCCTGACATATAGTAAAGTTTCCTCAGCTCCTACTGTCTGATCAGACACAGTCAGACATAATATAATTTCACTAATATTATGATGTCATTTTCATCATCTTTGAGAATGAAAGACAACAACCAACCAATCAAAACAATTAAGTTTTTGTACAAATAAAACCAACAGGCCAAGATTGGAACAAAAGCAGGAAATTGGAGAAATATTTTATAGACAATTTCTCAAATAAAAGTCGTATATCTAAACTATATGGAAAATTATGTCAAATTTATAAGAACTTCTTGTTTTATATCCTTCATAAATGCTTTTTATAAATTGCTAACAATAAAAATATCCTTTTCTATTATATGTAGATTGTGAGATTTTAAAAGTAGGTTAGACTAACAAATACTGTTTTTTCATATCAATCTGGTTATTATCTACCAGTACAAGTCAATCTACAATATTCTGGCAAAGGTCAGTTGAAAATGTTTCTAAGTCACATTGTATGGGAATTTTATGTTTTGTTTCAGGAGTATATTGGAACTAAGCATGAAAATAATTTCCATCTTCCAGATTTGTACAACCTCCCATATGATTCAAACGCATCAAGAAATTTTTTAAATGATAAGAGATATTTGATTACTTAAGTCCAAAAGCAGACAATGTGCATTAAAATAAGTTCTCTTTCCATGTTTGATTTTTATTTCTTCATTTTGCACTTTGCAGAAGACATAGCATACTGGGTAAACCTGCACTTGTAGAGTCACCAACTATTGCAAACCCTACATTTAATAACTGAAACATTTCAAGTCTCTTTTCTTTTTTAATTGATTTATTGGTGACCCATGAACACTTGTTTCCATTTCAATTAATGAGGCCATCTTCTAATATGACTCCCAGATTTACATTCCAGTTCCCTTTGTTACAAAGGGTTCAGTGCTCTTTCTTGGGGCTAGAGATAACTGCTTTGGTCTTCCTTGTTTTCACGTCATCTAGATGAACCACTGACAAAGCAGGAAAAGGTTATTTCCCAACTAAAGTGACTGCATTAAGTTTGATTTTTTTTTCATCTTTAACTCAGCTGTTTTTTTTTTTTAATTCATTCTTTTATTTCTACTGGTGTTGGGAAAATATTATTATATCATAATATGTGCCATCATTTCCCTCTCCCAACACACAAAGGCATGTTTTAAACAAGTTCCATCTCATTTGATAAGTAAGGGTCCCTTAGGAATCCCATTTCCCAGAACAAAATAACTTGATAATGCACATTAGGCTAAATATATTTATTATACAAGGTTTTAGCCTGAACTAACCTTTGAACTGAAAAGAGTATATTATAAACACAGAACCTCTCTTTCCAGAAATGAAGACAAATGCAAAGAAGTCATTAGGTATCTTTGACAACTAGTAATATTTTGATTAGAGTTCAATGAAATTCAAATAAATGTCTATAGACATTTATTAAATACTTGCCATGTGTAAAACTGTAGTAGGTACTCGAGATTTATTTTTTTACTAGAGAGAAGAAAAAACTAGAGATTATATTGGTGCCTGAAATACAAAGACCAAATGTAAACAGTTACTCCTCTTATGGACATTATCTAGTATTGGGAAATACATCAATCAATAAGTATTTATTAAACATCTACTATATGTGAGGTACAATGTTTGCTGCAGAGTATGGAAATACAAAAAATGAAACAATCCCTATAAATAAGTAAAATACAAAATAGGATATAAGAAAAGGGATGAAGGAGAGATCAGAAAAATTGCTTTAGGAAAATTAGAAATAGAAAGAATATTAACAATTGTGAAACCAGGAAAAGGTTTGTGGAGATGAGAGCAATGAGATGAGCTTAGAAAACTTAGAAATCTACAGAAAACTTAGAAAATTAAGCTTTCTGAGTAAGGGTTTTGAAATTTAGGTTCTAAGAGGAAGAGGTGAGTTAAATATCCATAGGGAAATAGATTGGGAATAGAAAAAGAACATATAATGCTGAGCACAGGAATTGCTAGAAGTATAATTTGGAAGGCATGCAGTTGGGAAAAGAAAGAATATGAATAAAGTCTGCAAACACAGGTGGGAACCCAACTGGAGGGTTTTTAATGCCTAGCTGAGGAGTTCATATTTTATCCTGGAAGGAGCAGCCATTGAAAAATTTTGAGCAGAAGTTTAGACCTTGATTTTTTTTAGGAATTTTAAATTCATAATTGCATAACAGATGGATTTGAAAGGGAAGTCTTAAAACTGGGAGACTAAATAGGAAATTCTTATAACAGCTGCTGTAAAGATATCTTCCAGCTCTTTATTCTATGAATTTAGGAGAGATTAGAGCTGGATATATATTTGTCTTTATGTGTATGCATGCATGTATACCAAATTCCTTAGCACAGAGATGACACTTTTTTCCATTGTAGAAGAGATCACCAAAGAATAAAGTGTAGAGAGAGTAGTACAGCATCTTAGGGGTACTGAAGACTTCTATAGTGAATAATGCTAATAAAAAATCAGAACTATAGAAAGGTAATGAGTTCATAAAGGAGACTATATCAAGTCTTATGGCTGATTAAAATTTAGTCATAGAAAATATTCAAAGGCCGCTCGCTAGGTGATGCAATGAAAAGAGTACTGGCTCTGGAGTTAAGAGGACTTGAGCTCAAATCTAGCCTCAGATACTAGCTGTGTGATCCTGAGCAAGTCATGTAACTCAGTTTGCCTTTAAAAAGACAATCATAGTGGTGAGAGACAAAGAGAGAGGGAGAGAGAGAAAGAAACAGAAAGACAGACATTCAGACAGAAAGACAGAGAATGATGGAGGGATGGAGAGAAAGAGAATATACCGCATGTTTTAACATAGATTATTACTAATTACCAATGATCAGATAAAATGGAAGTTCTCTTAATCTCTTCCTTTTCCTGTGACAGAAATCAAAAAATTGCTTGATAATAATTTCTAAAAAAGGAAACACAAAGAAGAACCACACCATTCTATACTTGTGTATCCCTTTGGTTCTACTGCATTTTGCTATTCTAAAAATAAGCAGCAATCCTGTCAATATTGACAATACTATCAATAATCAATTCTGTTCTGTTCTTCTAGAACAATAGATTAGTGTCCAGATAATCATCAGCATCAGTGGGCTTCTATTGTGGTTCAACACACACACAAATTTAGTAATAAACTCATGGGGGTAATTGTAGGGTCAACAGATTGTTGCTTATTTTCTACTGGCTCATAATTCTGGCACCTGCATTCTACTCTACTAAAGCCTTTGTAGGTCTGTATTTCTCTTCCACCCCCACATCCAGACACTTATTACTGATTGCCTAGTTTTGTTCACTAATCCCCTTAATGGTCTGGCTTAATTTCTTTATACAAACTTCCATTATTCCTTCTGCTCCTGGAAACATTAGACTGTTTATCTGTCCTTACTGAGAAGATTGAACCTAGAATTTTGAAAAAATGCTTAAACTTTGTATAAATTGTAAACTTAAGTTTCAACAGACTGGAGAGTTTTTCATATTGATTAGGATACTTAACATGATTTCTTTACAAAAAGACAAAATTATTATGTGCTAACTTCAGAAAATACATATTTCTTACTTTGCAAGTTACTGCTCTTAAAATAAAGAACAATTTAAAATCACTTTCTTTGAGACTGGGCTAAATTGCCTTATCTTTTAAAGCTTCAGTTTACTCCTGTCTAAACTGGGGAGTAGATGGGTCTGACTAGATGATCCCCAAGATCAATTGTCACTTTGAAATTCTGAGATGGTAGAAATCAGGATTACTGCTACACTGAAAATCTATGAGAGGACTGAGGACCAATTCTAGCCATTACTGTCCCCCTTTGTGTGTTGGGAGGAAGGCTAGTATATGGAGTCAAAAGATTGGGACAATATCTGTGTAGGGGGTATTTGCCAGCTCTTAGACAATCATGTTTTAAGGGACTAGGAATCTTTATCCTCCCTTTTCCCCTTCTTATTTTCTGCTTCTCTTCTTTCCCTTTTACTTTTTCTATCTCCTCTTTTTCTCTTTCTTTCTTCCTTATGTCCTTCTCTTCTCTTATTTCTTCTGTTTTTCTCTAACTACTTTAAGAAGCATTCCCTATCCCACTCAAATTTAATTGGGTTAGAAGACAGAGAAGACTCAACCAAATTAGTTATTCAGCTAGAAATTCCAAGAATAGAGGAATAATGTGTAAAAATAAATGTCTATTGGTGATAATGTCATGAGCAACCTTACTGGGAATGGGAGTAGGAAAATCCTCCCTATGTAAGACCAAGACTAAAATCGAACAAAACTATTCTGCCCAAACCTTTCAGATTTCCACAAATAAAACTATTACAGAAGCATTCTTTGGTGTAAATTAGCAATTTGTGGTGTGCCCTTTTTCAAAAAATTAAACATATTTGTAAAGATGTTAAATAGGACTTTTAGTCATTCACAAATTAACATGAATTAAATATGATTAGATTATTTTCTACAAATGTTAGCCATTATTAGTGCATTTAAAGAGAGGATGGTTAGATTAGAGAGGAGAGATAATGGAGGACAGATCAGGGTAGGATATAACAATGAATGACTGGGTAATCAAATGGTAAGAAAAAAAATATTACATATATGTTAGGTGAAGAAAAACTGATCACAAGAGGTGGCCAAAGGGTAAAAGTAGAAAGGTGAGAAGGTGAGGATATTGAGAAATAGGTGAAGATAAGCTTCATTTATTTCACAACTGTACCTAAGATTGGCTCTGGACATCAGCTGACAGTACAACAGATAGAGTTTTGAACCTAGATTGAGGAAGACAGTTACTGGTTTTGTAATCCTGAAGAAGTCACTTGAACTCTCCATAGCAGTTTCTTCAGTTGCAAAATATGGATAATAATAGCAACTATCTCCTAGGATTGTTATGAGATTAATTTATGGAAAAAGTTTTGACATCCTTAAAGCTCTATACAAGATGTTCCCAAAGTTTTACAACTACACTAATATTTTTGGGACATCCTGTAGCTATTATTTATAGGCTCAGAATTGAGAAATCAGAACCTAAAGAAGCAATCTCAGCTACTGTACAAGGTAGAGAAGAAATCATGGGGGAAAAATATACTTAAAAAAATCTAAAATCTTTTTTCTTGTTCTAACCTACATCAAGGAGGTCTCTCTAAGTTTATTTTTGCCAATAAAATATTTAAAAAGAAGAGATCAAGTAATTGTAAAAGGAGCAATTTATATTTCAGTAAAGTTTTTTATTTTAACATGTGGAATTAGGAGAAGCCAGGTCTTAACAACTTTTCACCTCAATTTTATGTGTCAGGAAAATGTAACAGAGTAGCTGATCTATAGTTTAACATAAAATAAATTAATCCCTTCCTATTTTTGCCTTTTCTTTCACAAAGCCTTTCTATCAAGAAGATAATGAGTGTGAGGAAATAAAAGACAACCTAGAGAACAACAATTCACCAGGGGAATAAAGACAAAATTAAAACACTTGCAGAAATGACATCAAAGGGAGCATGAGGAATGCCATCCAATAAAAACACAGCCAAGAATCTGGGGTTAACCAACCTTCCAGCCAAAATTAAATAGGCCACATGGAAAAGGAATTGGCAGGGTGAGTGTGCATCCCATAGCTATGGATTGCACAATCTCTAGTAATAAACAATGAAATTCTGTGCACCAATGGACTTCTTTCTAGACAGCCAACTGAGTTTTATAACAAGAGAGTGAAAAAAAAGGAAAGATAAAACAGTCATCTCTTATACTCCTGTCTTTGGATCTCTGTCTATTTTCTACTAATCATCAGGTTCTGTGTATGATGCCTTCAGTCAAGGGAAATCTGTTCTAAAATAAGGAACTGGCCATAGGAATCCCAGTTTCCTGACAAAGCAATGATAATAAATCAAAGATTGCCAAATATTTTTTTAAAAAGGGGATACCCCTTGCCTCCCAATTGCAATGTTGAAAGAGAGCAAAATCCTTTTAAATTTCTGACTCAGAATCCCCCAGTTAGACATAGTCATTGACAGTTATAGTGGAAGAGAGACAGGATTTATGACTCAGGGAGCTGAGCTCTAAAATTCAAGAGCTTGGGAATTGTCACATTCATTGAGGTCTACTGGGATAACCCAAATGAATGTCACTATATTACACTGTATTCTAGACACAGCCTTTCCTGTGTGCTAATAGCAAGTTTTTCTAATATCAAGCTATCACTGAGGCAATTGTTCAGTCTTAAGAATTATTTAGAACTGAATTAGCCTGTCCATGTTGTCCTATTTAATTAGTTGTGTTTAATTTCTAGTGTTTCATGAATATTAGACTCTAATAGAAAAATATGAATGAAAATAAAAGGTAAGATAACTAAATGTCATTCTGATCTTCATGTTATAGTCATTGGGGCACAATTCCACCATGTCTTAAAATCAAAATTATTCTGTTGGAGGAATGGCCTGCTTGAAAATAACTGCTACACTGAAGAAAATCCCAGCACAAGGCTGAACTAAAAGATCTGGAAAATAAGATGCCTGCTACTTAATAGTACTTTATGAACTTCCCAAAAGAAAGTATTACAGTGAATTTATACTTAATTAAAATATGACATTTTATTATGTCACATTGCACTTATTAGTACAATAAAGGATAATATGATATATGATATAATTGTTTAGAAAATGAAACCAGTTAGAAAGCCAGAATGCAAAGAAATTTCTGAATTATAACCAACAAAGTTATTGCTTACAACGGGAAAAAAGGCAAAAATGCACTGTTCTACCCTTATTCATTGCTCCCATACCTCTTACACACATATACATACATACACCCACATTTCTGTTAACAGTGTTATGGCTCTAAGAACTACTGTTCTGGGAGGGAAAAAAAAGCAGTATAAACATTTTTTAGCCAAGCAGCATTAACTACCCTGTGGGTGAGCTTTTAAGATTATAAAGTTCTCTCTTGTGGTCCATAAACATTTCAGTTCACACAAATATGTCTCATGTTATATAAATTTGTAGCCATTGAAATGAGTGTCCTGGATTTTGGAAGTGGATAAAATATGGTAAAATGTGGGGAGTACCAGTTATTTTCTCCAAGATTTAAGAAGGGGGAGTGATGTGGAGCTGTATAAGTAGCTTTCCCAAAGTAAGTCAAGTACAGTCCCCTGGAAGATGGGTACAATTCACTCATTCTTTGTCTTACTTCATATGAACAGCTCTGTTTTACTCCCTGACCACTTTAGTGGTTTCAAAGAATTAATGAGGAAGGCTGAGCTTTTTACCTGGAAGTGATTGGGCACTGGGAGGAAATGTTCTTTAAAAGCCCTATAATAGCTGATAAAAAGCCTTTGGTTCCTGTAAAAGGCCTTTAGCTAGATGTAGTTGAAAGTATCACAGCTCATGCTGTGGCAAACCAAGGGTTCAAATGTACTAGTATTAGCAGATAACAAGTTATTAAGTTTTGAACCTGTAAAAAGGGATCCCATCACATTTCTCCCCTCCCCCAAATAAGAGTAAGTCTGTTCCTAACATTTCAAAGGCATATATAAAATAGAACTTGAAAAAGGGAGTCACTTCTCATACTAGTCAATTGTGTGATTCGCCAAGTCATTTAACTTTCCTCCACTTTTATTTCTATATATATAAAAACTGAATCATAGTATCTGGAGAATGTACCTCAGAGTTGTTGAGAGGCTGAAAAACTCTAATAAGGATGATAATTGTGAGAAACTTTCATATACATATCAGATGAAGGAACTGAGGATAATTAGCCCGTAGTATGATAAGACTGGTTGGGGATGAAGGAGAAACACAAAAGCTATTTTCAAATATCTGAAGGTCTGCCATGTGGCAGAGAGCATTACATTTATTCCATATGGCTTTAGAAGGCAGAACCAGGGGCAATATAGTGAAAATGCCAAAGAGGCAAATTTAGACTCAATAAAAGGAAAAAAACCCACCCAAAACAAAACAAATTTTGTAACTGGAGCTATCCAAAGGTGAAATTGTTTAGTATTGACCACATTTTACAACTGACAATATTATTCTTGAAAAAAAAATTCACAATATTATATAAAATTATGTAAGTGGAATCACTTAAATCTTTTCTAGCATGGTAAAGCCTACTATGGCTCATGCTTTATTGGCATTGCCTGTGAAAACCCAAGATCCCTTTTATGCTATGATGCAATACTTTGGCAATACTTTTATGGTGGTATACATAATAAATATATGTCTGTCAAATTGCATTTTTGAGTTAAGCCTGCAAACCTTCCCAACTTCCCATTGACTGTCAGTTTTATCACAAACCTCCAAGTCAATCTTTTTTTTTTTTTAACTTTCTATCTCATGCACAGCCATTCATCAAATTGTGTTGATCCTTCTATAATATCTGCTATATCAATCCCTTTATCTCTTTTCACTGCCTTCTGTTTAGTCCTGTTCTTCATCATTTCATGCCTGAATCACTTTAATATCCTCCTAGTAGCCTCCTCTATCTTTAGATTCTTCAAAGTAGCCTATTTGCCACTGTTGTTAATTTTCTCAAAAAATAATCATTTTTCATAATGACCTTCTAATAAATAACCTACAAGAATATACTTTTGTTCATTATATTGAAATTCTTCAACCTTTTCTTTTATGCTTTTTTTTTTCTCTAGCTTCTCTCCTCTGTCCAACCATGGCAGATTCTTTATTATCCATCTCATGTATTTTATATTAGTTAGTCAATGAGCATTTATTAATTGCCTACTAGGTGCCAGTCATTCAGTAAATATTAAAGGGCTTACTATGTGCCAGGCAATGTGCTGATCAAAAACATGGATCCCGAAGTCAGAGATTTCTATGGGGAAAGCTATGTACATGCAATATATACAGTGTAAATGAGAAATAATCTTAGAGATAAAGCATTGGGAAAGAGCGGAGAGGGTTCTGACAGAAGGCATTTGATTGAGTCTTGAAGGAAACCAGACATGTGAGTAGTCAAAGATAGGAAGTAGAGCAGCAATGCCCAAAGATAGGGTCCCCAGTCCTCATGTTGCCCACAACACAACAGACAGTCCTAGCCTCACAATAATTATGTGCAGTCTGAGCCAGATTAAAATGGAGTTACTATTTGATTGCACTATGTTAGTGCATTAATTAAGAAAAGAAATATAGAAATGAGTGTTTTTCTGTGCCAAAATGCAAATCACAAGATTTCTTATGTATGGTTTAGTGGCCCTTTTTCCATTTAAATTTAATCTCATTGAAGAAGAATATTCTAGGGATGAGATATAATCACTGGAAGGTCATAGAGCTGGGAGATGGAATGTTATTATGTGGTGAATAGCAAGGGGATCAGAATTGCTGGACCATGTTGTATATGTTAGAAGGTAAAATGTAGACAGGATAAATAGAAAGGGACATTTTATATTTTATCTTAAAGTTAATAGCAAAGTGCTGGGATTTGTGTGAGCAGAGAGGTGATTTGGGTAGACCTGCACTTTAGGAAAATCACTTTACTACCTAAATGGCAGATGGGTTAGAGTGAGGAGAGACACGAGGTCAGAACAAGAGGAAGATTATTGTACTACTCTAGGCATAATACTACACTATGAGATACAGTAAGTGAAGAAAAAAGGACATATTTGAGAAATTTAATAATGGTGAAAATGGCAAAAGGTGCCAGACAGCTATGTGGAATCAGTGCAAGAGAGAAGTGAAGAATGAGAGTGAAGTTGTGAGCCTGGATGGTTGGAAGGACGGTGATTCTAAGGGTAGAGATTATCATTATCAACTTCCTTATCATCTTTTCTCCATCATATATCACCTGCCTCCAAGAACATTTTATCTGCTTTTATTCTGCTTGCCTTGTTTTTATTTCCTTCAAGAACTGGCCCTACATTAATCTTTAGCAAGTGTTCCTAGACTATTCTAGTCTCACAATAATTATCCACTATCTATCTTTCACTAATGATGAATAACATTTATACTACATTATTATTGTATAATTATTTATATCTTCTGGCTTTATGGATGTTTTAATTGATCAACTGGATTACAATTTCCTTTATCACCAAGTGCATCCAGTATAGGCATGATGCAGAAGTAAACACATTCTACATATATATATATATATATATATATATATATATATATACACATACATACATATATATATACACATATACATACATATATATATAATATATATTTAAATTGCATTACAAATCACACTTTACAAATTACATATATCTTCCCAATTTTCTCATGGTCAAAATCTTTATCTTATCTCTCCATGTACCTGATACATACTAGCATGTTGAATTATGCATCAAGATGTCATTCTTAATTCCCCTTTGCCAATTAAAAATTATTTATTTATTTTTAATACACATTATTTTATGAATCAAATTGGGAGAGAAAAATGAGAACAAAAGGAAACATGGGAGGGAAAAAAAAAACAGAAAAAAGAAGTGAGCATAGCCTGTTTTGATTTACATTCAATCTCCATAGTTCTTTTCCTGGATGCAGATGGCATTGTCTATCAAAAGTCTATTGAGATTGTCTTGGTTCACTGAACCACTGAGAAGAACCAAGTCTTTCACAGTTGATCATCACACATTCTTGCTGTTACTTGCTATTACAATGTATTCCTGGTTCTACTTGTTTCACTCAGCATCAGTTTGTATAAATCTTTTCAGGCCTTTCTAAAATCATCTTGTTCATCATGTTTTATAGAATAATAATATTCTATTACTTCCATCTATGTCAATCAACAGAATATTCAGATTTTAGAAGATATGATGAGAAGTAGTTTCTCGTTAATACGTGTTAGTGAAGTTGTAGTCTAATGTCTAGTTGTGGGATGGAGCTGACTATTAGTTTCTAAAGGCCCTCTATGCTAGCCAAGCACAAGAACTACCATTTTATACTTAACACACACACACACACACACACACACACAATTTAACACTGGAAAGGTTTCCAATTTGGGACAAGCAATAGACTGTTGTGTGTCTGGTCTTTGAGGACCAGCTCAGATAAGTTCAGAGAGGCTCATCATCGGAAGATTTTGCGCCAGATGATGACTTTCTTGTGTGGAAGATTTATCATCTGTGTTTGTGGAGGAAATACTACAGTAATAAAATTACTATATGATTTCAAAGCATCAAAGCAAGATGTATTAAAATTCATGGAGTGAGAGCTCTGTTTCAAGTGAGCCAAGATATTTTAGATGCAATGCAGGGCAGTACTATAAAACTGGCATCATTATGTGAAATGCCAAATGTTCAACAATCCTATCCTACAACAATTGCTGCCTAGTTTTAAGTTGTTTTTCAGGCAATATCTTTTGCCAACTCTCAGTCATGCTCCCATACAGACTCTCTTGTTTGGCCCTAAGAAACACAAATAACTTCTGAATTTCTTCTTACATTCAGATATCCCACTACCCTTGCCAGAAAATTTTCTATTCCTCCAAATCTATCCTCTTAATACGAAGGTGTTCCCTACTTACCCTAAAAGGGGAATTTTTTTGGGGGGAAGGGTGTTACAGAGAGAAGAGTGAGGATGATGAAATTCACACCTCATAGGACTAGTCATGCTGGTCACAGCCTGGAATTTCTTAAGAGCAAGAATTAATTCCCAGTGGAATCACTCTATCTACAAAGGTTTTAAACGTGAGTTATTACCTTTCCAAGTTCATTAATAGTTTGTCATATTATTGAAAAGAAGTAGCCAAGCTAACGAGCCCTTCAAATGACACATCCTTTAAAGGCTAATATTCTTTGTGAACTTTTAAAGTTTGTGGTTATGGTAACTGTGCAATTATGCTTAAAAAGCTGATATCTGATGGAGAAGATTCCTCCAACATCCAGCATGGTTAATTAATGAGCAGAGAAATGGAGCTATCACCTTCTATGTTAAAAATAAAATAATATGCTATTTCAGCTTTTAAAAATATTTTCCCGAAGTGTGAAAATTCATATACCAGTGTTTTTGTTTTCAAAGGGGGATGCTATTATTCTAATATTGGAGTAGTAAAGTATAAAAGGAAAAAGTCAAATTAATCATACTATTTTTCTTTATTAAATTATAACATGAGACATTGTCAAATACCTTGTTAAAACCAAATATTTATATTTGTAGATATTTTACTAATATTGTAGTCTTGAAAAAAGGAAATGACATTTTGATCCCACTACAATCTGTTCTTAGTGAACTCATTCAGTAGCACCAGCAGTGGGTTTTAGTGAAAGTGGCAGCAGCAGGTTCAGTTGAGTCCAGAGACAGTATAGGGATCAGAAAAAAATTACAGAAAATTCTTTGCTGGCAGTGAGTGTGGCTGGTATTATTTTAGAACTCTATTGCCCATCTGCAATTCTAGGCTGTAGGTTTCAGGGTGGAGAGAAATGTTTGTGATCAGTAACAAGAGAGAATGGGCCCTGGACAGAATTCTAAGGCACAAAGAGGATGAGTTAATTTTAAATAAGAGTGATAGAAGAACAATTGGGAAAAGAAATGAGAGTGATGCAAGAAAGTTATGAAAAGAGCATGAATAATATGGTAAAAGAAGCCCCCAAATAGTGAAAAAAATAAAACCTTAAAAAAATAGATTTGGACTATTGGTAAAGAAGACAGAAATTCATTTATTGGAGAAAAGAACTCAAAAAGAAGCACTGGGAAAAATGAAAAAGGATATACAAAATCTTTTTGAAGAAAATAATTCTTCAAAAATTAGAATTGGGTAACTGGAAGCTAATGATTCCACAAGACACCAAAAAACAATAAAACAAAGCCAAAAGAATGAAAAAAATAGGAGAAATCATAAATTACAAGGATTCAGAAAGAAACAATTCAAATATCATGGAGCCAAAACCAGCATAATATAAGGTAACACAAGATAACAGGAATGAAGGATTTGGAATATAATATCTTGGAAGGCAAAGGAACTAGGATTATAATCAAGAGTAACCTATCCAACAAAATTGAGTACAATCCTGCAGAAGAAAAATGGGCATTTAATGAAATAGAGGACTTTAAAGAGTTCCTGATGTAAAAAAAAAAAATTCTTGATGTAAAGACCAGATCTAAAAGTTGACATCAAACACAAGTCTCAAGAGAAGCATAAATATGAAAGAGAACTCATAAGAGATTCATTTTGGTTAAACTGTTTACATTCCTATATGAAAAGATGATACATGTAATTTTTAAGAACTTTATGATAATTAGGGCAGTTGAAAGCAGTTTATACAGACAAAGGGCATGGATGTGAGTTAATTATGTTGGAATGATCTCAAAAAAAAAATGAAGAGATAAGAAAGAGGGATGCACTGGGAGAAGGGAGAAAGGAGAGTTAGAATGGAGAAAATCAGCCACATAAAAAAAGGCATGTAAGGAACAGCTTTTACAATGGAGAATATGGGGTGTGGGGGTGGGTGGTGTTTGAACCTCATTCTCACTGGAATTGTTTCAAAGAAGGAAGAACACACACACACACACACACACACACTCAGTTG
Source organism: Sarcophilus harrisii (assembly GCF_902635505.1). Lineage (NCBI taxonomy): Eukaryota > Metazoa > Chordata > Mammalia > Dasyuromorphia > Dasyuridae > Sarcophilus > Sarcophilus harrisii. The sequence continues at coordinate 477,226,067 of NC_045426.1, forward strand.
GGTATAGAAATATATCTTATCCAACAGGGAAATAGGAGGGAAAAAGGATAAGAGACACACACACACACACACACACACACACACACACACACACACAGAAAGAGAGAGAAAGAAAGAGAGAGAGAAATGTTAGCTAAATAAAAGATCCCTATAAATAGTAAATAATGAGTAAAATCATTTACCTAGCAACTAACAAATAGAAATTGGAGCAAGAATACAGATTAAAACATATCAGAAAATTCTAATCAATACAACGGTCCAAGAAAATTCCAAAGGAAAGTGAAAAAGAATGCTATATCCACCTCCAGAGAGAGAACTGATGAACTCTAAGAGAAGACTGACGCACACTTTCTTCACACTTTCTTGATTTTTTAATGCTTTTTTTCCCAACATGGCTAATATGTAAACATATTTTGCATGATTCCACATATACAATCGATATTACATTGCTTATCTTCTAAATGAGTGGGGAAAGACCTGGAAGAAAAAAGTATTGGAAATCACACACGTGAAAAAAAGAATGTTAAAAATAAATAAATATTAATTTAAAAAAATTACACAAATCTGAATGAGCTCTCCAGGTAAGAGTGGATATTAAAATTCAAATGAAAGAAGAGGCCTGAACTTATTCAAAGGCAAACTCAAAATTACTAGGGAAACAAGCTAGAAATCAGAAATATACTGGGGAGCCGGCTTCGCCTATATGTCTATAGCTTACAAAATACAGCTTTCTCTCACAAACTTTGTTTGGAACTACATATCTCTTTCTTATGAACCCCTCAAACCAAGTCAACCTTACAGAGGCATAAAGTATCAATCTGCATGACTTTTATCATTTAGGAATCATATCTTCTGCCTATACAACAGCACCAAAAATGCTGCAAGCTTTAGTGAAAATTCAGTTACTTGTTACAATAGTGCTTAATTTTAAGGTTGATTTGTCAGGAAATTTGGAAAGTGAGATCTTTGTCTCTCTGATAGAAATATTTCAGGAGAGGAAATTTGGAAATTATTTCTAATTATGTCTAAGAGATATAAGAAATTATACCTGAAATTATAGTTACTGATTTAAGTACTCTATCAATATTATCAGCAACTGACTATCAATTGGGTTGTAAACTTCCAATGATACTTTTGCCTGGAACACACACACTTTCGTGATCATTAAAAAATACATATTCCTAGAAAAGTTTAAAATTTGCATAACTAGGAGATAAAGGTAATTTTGTTATTTAGATATAAACATCAATAGACTTTAGGAAGGTTGTTGAAAAAATGCTTTTCTTTTATTAACCAAACAAACAAGGCTTATTTGTTAAGCATGTGCTATATTGTCAGCATAATGCTAGGTACTATGAGAGATAAAGAAAATACAGTCCCAACAAGGACATTATAATTCAGGGTGTGAGATAAGAGTCACACATATGAAATACCTAGTAAATTAAGAAATTAATAGATTGTCTAAATTAAAAAAGACTAGGTTTGGACCAGGCCTTCTTTGGGCTGCTCCAATTGTAATTTAAATCCAATCCTAAAACAAAACGAGGCATTTGTAGGTGATTCAACGGTTAACTGAGGGAGGTTAAAATAGCAATAGCAGGATAAGGATACTGAAGAAGTTTATGCAGTCTGATAGTCAAAGCATTAGGGAGGACCTAGAATTCCTCATGGCTTTTTGTATTTAGATGACTAGGAGGTGATGCAAACTGTTTGAGCCTTTAATCCCATGAATCTATTAAATCTCAAGGATGATTTAAGAATATCTTGAAATATGTATTTGTAGTGTGGGATTTGTCATCTGTAAGCCTGGGATATATAATTCTAGTCATCATATTGCATATTAATGTTTTCAATAGGCACTAAATTTTGCCAATTTCACTGTTATATTGCATAATTACTAATATTTCTCTGCATTATCTACTTTGGCCAATAATCTGTGTGTTCCATAAGGAGAAACTTTCTATAATTTCTGGCAACAATGATTTGATCCTAAATTGTCATCAAAAACCCTTTATTTAAATAGATCTGCATAAGTCAGTCATTCATTTGATGCTTCTGTGTTCTTTGCTGACATGTTATTGGCTGAGTTCATGTTTTTGTCATCCATGAAGGTTATTCTGATTTCACTCTTGCATCTTAGCTGTTTTATGGGCTTTATATATCATGGTTGACAAATCCAATATCATAGACCTATCGATAGCCTTTACTATTGCTCATTAAAGTTATTCCCACTTATTTCAAAAGCATTTTAATAAGTTTTTAATTTGTTTAATATGTGCTCTGAAAATTTCTAGTCTGTCAATCTTCTTTTTATGATGAGAAAGTATTAATCTTTCTATAGCCATTTTAGGGTGTCATGCCTTGTCTTTCAATAATAAAATCATATTGATTTTTGTTAAGATATTTTCAAAATCCACTATAGTCCATTTTATATCCTAAAAGCTTATGTTAAGATTATGGTCATTATGAAAAAAAATAAAAAGAATGGAACAGGTAATCACAAAGGTCCTTTTCAGTTTGAAAACTATGATGCAAACTTGGCTTTAAAATGAAATTCTTTATACTAAACTCTTGTTCTACTGACTACCAACATTAAATGATAGAAATTCCAGAATTTGAAAGAAGTAGTATTTTGTTAAAAAAAAAAAAAAAGAGTAGAAACAGAATTAAGTTGAGGAGGGAGATTAAAAGGATATGGCTGCCTGAAGAGGAAAGAGCTTCACAAAAAAAAAAAAAAACAACAACATTAGAGAAATGCCCCTAGTAGTTATCTTGAGATGGGCAGCATCTTCTTATATAAAGCACTGGCTGGAGCAATGAGATGATTGCTATAAACCATATGCAAAAATGATGTTTTTACTTGTAGTCATACTTTATAGGACCCTGCATTGCATATCCCCATCATCATTCCAGCCCCTCCTTCCACTGCCTAGTACAGAAGATTTTATGATTGATTAATTTTCCTCTTATTTCAGGCAGAGAAAAATCTTTTCTCAGCTGGCTGACTAAGATAATTCAACACTTTATCATTAGGGAGATTCAATATAGAGAATTTCGCATTTACATATAATTTCTTTGGAATACGGCTATGGTAGGTTTCCACTTTACACACAAGCACTCTAAAAGTTAATTTGTAAATCAGTTGTTTGGAAGCCAGAATGCATTTTCTAGTACAAAATGATGAATTGTAGAAAACAATACCATTCCAAATATATAGCATCTTAGCCATATTATCTATAAATACAGCTTACATGGATTAATCCGGGATGCTGAATACCATGAAAGTTATATATAGGCATGGAAACACATTCTTCCCCTTTATACTGTGGAATACTGAAGAAACTAAGGGAATAAATCAAATGTATTAAAATTGCTTCTTGTTCTGGTCTCCCAGATTACCCCTCTTATAATTATTATAGTATAGTAAGTGTATAAGTCGCTAGTACAAATTATTGATCACTGAAAGCAAAATGAAGGGGAACTTAGAAATCACTTACGGACTGTCCCATGGATCAAAGGAGCATAGTTTGCAAACTACACTGTTACCCCAAAATCATATCCTACGACTAGGTGCTAAATATAGGGGATAGCCAGTTAAATCTTGCTCTTAGAATATTTTGGTCATATGATCTGTAAACCTCAGATAAGCTCTAGATAGGTAGAAAGTTTAATAGAAGACCAGTATTGTTGATAACTTTGAGATTATGTAGGTATATTGATTATTTATAAAGAATTGCTGATAATTTAGAGATGATGTGGCTATATTAATGAATTAACCTTAAGGCAGCATGGAAAAGAGTTATTCTGTCTTTCATCAAACCCCTATAAAGATGAGACCCCAAACTCTTGCCTTCTAGCACTTTTCTATCTCAATGCTGCTTGAGTGTTCCCAATACTGAGCCAGGGTTAGGAAAGTGACTCTCCCCCTTTCCCATAGTGTTTGCTCTAGTCTATCATCCCCACATCCCTGCCACTCCACTACTCCCCACCTTTGCCATTTGTTTCTGTACTCCCTTCACTCTCTGTGCCTTATTAAATTGTGTTTGGAGCATTACTCTCTGTTGCCACCATCTTTCCAATGAATACCCAGAGAAGTATGCATGCCTACCTCATTTAATAATTCTGTCAAATAATTAGCAACTCAGCAAAGAGAACTACTAGATTTTGGGAACAACCCATAGATGTGTAGAGACTGAAATATTAAAAAATAGTTAACTTTCCTGGTTTACACCTATATCTTACAGAGACAAGTGTCCTTACATCCCTTCAACCTACCTTAGATGTCTAGCTCAGGGAAACAAATGACAGAATTCTAAGAAAATTCCTTTTCCCACTTTTCCCATCATGGTCAATGGACAAACTAAGCACACAGCAAAAATCTATTATAACAAGAGAGTTTCAGAACTAGATAGGAGCTTTCATCTAGTCAGATATCTTAATTCCATAAATGTGTAAACTGAAGTCAAGTGGTGAAATGACGCGTCCTTGCCAAACAAAGAATAGTGATAGTAACTGACATTTACAATGCACTTTGAATCTTACAAAGCCACAAATGACGTTATTTGATCTTCACAATCAATGAATTAAATAACAACCAACCAATCAGTAAAAATGCTGGAATTCATGGCATCAAACTCAAATGGAAAGAGATATGATCTTTCCTAAATCCATACCAGATGCATATTGACTTAGAAAAAAATAAAGTAACATTATCTACATTTATTTATATTTTTATTTATTTTGTTAAATATTTTCCAATTAGATTTTAATGTAGTTCAGGCTATAGTCAGGAGTTTTATGGGCTTTGAATGGAGTTTGACACTTCTGCAAAACTAACAACTTATTACCCCATTTTATAGAAGAGAAAATTGAGCCCAGATGAGACTCAGTAATTTGAAATTTGATTTCAGTAAGTATCATAGCAAGATTTGAACTCAAGTTTCTTAATACAAGTCCACAATCTCATCTATTACTCTAGATCCTTAAAGTTGTTTATTTGAATGGAAATTTTTCCTTCATACTCTAGAACAAACAATTCTTTCTCTCTAGGAACAATTGCTCTCAGCTCCTACATCTGATCATTCAAACATATGGGATGTTACTAAGTCAGGTGTCAATAAGTATGTGGTAGATAGAAGGGAGGGAGTTGGTATTACATTACATACCTCCCTTCTAATTATATAATAGCCTAACCTTTCCAAAGTACTTTCAATGTCTTGAACATAGTGTTTAAACACATTTAATGAATTGAAGTTCCCGTCTCTTTTCTCATTTATAGACTTGTAAGTTCTTCAGAAAGAAGGTGCCACTGAGTTTTAAGGTATTCCTATCACTTCTGACTCTAAGTGATTGGTCCAGCGATTCTCTCACATGCAGGAACAACTGTGTGCCCCTCTGCCAAGCTGAGTGGCTCAGCTGGGGAGCAATCTTGGAATGAACTTTTATTGTGCTTTGTGGAATTGCTTCAAGAGCTTCTTGTTCCTCCCGTAAGGGTTCTGGACAGAAAACTGGGGACACAATGTCCTGGTGAAAGCAAACAGCCTAAATTTATTTTTGGAATAATTTCTTTGAACTGTGGGGAGATGAGATTTTTTTTTTCTATGCAAAACCAAGGAGCCAGGAAATATGAAGGTTAATGAAACACAACTCTCATGGACTAAAAGCTCTACTAAACTTATCTGGTGTATCCTAATGGGTATAATCATTAGATATAACAAGTCCTCAGCAGGTATAAACAATTTCAGGCTCTTAAAGATTGTCTCAATTGGTTGAGACACTGCCACAAAGACCATTTCTCCTAATCATCCTCTATTGTGCATTTCCTATCCTCTCAATCTCTCTGTCTCTCTCTGTCTCTGTCTCTCTGTCTCTGTCTCTCTGTCTTTCTTTGTCTCTCTCTGTCTCTCTCTCTCTCTCTTAATATTCTAATTCATGTTGTGTTTACTTTTATATCTTTTAAAGTAACTAAAATGTTGAAAGTATTTTGAAAGAAAAATCCTGAAGGCAGCTTTTTAAAAATGTAAAAATAATTACTTTCTTTCAACTTCTATAGAATCCTCATTTTTAGACAGGAAGGGACCTCAGGAGACCAACTCCTTTCAGATAGTTAAAATTATGAATCTCTAGAATGCTCTGCATTGGATGAATTAGAACTCAGGTAGAGCTCCCAATAGCGCTCTTTCCATTACACTATACCCCACCTCTGTCAAAGTATTACAGACAATCTCTACCTAAGAACTCTTTCAACAACTCCAACAAAAGGACATGGAGCCTTTATCTGAGATCTTATAGAAGGGGGAACTTACTACTTCCACAAAGCAGCTCATGCCACTTTTTAATAGCTCTAAGGCAGGAGTTCTGAACCCCTTTGCAAGAAACTCCTTTAGGGAAACATAGGAACCCCTCCTCAAGAACAAAAGCATATAAAAATATACAGAATTATAAGGGAAACTAATTTATTGAAATATACATAACAAGATTAAAAAAAAATCAACCCCAGATTACAAACTTCTGATCTAAATATTTTCTCATAACTCAAATCTCTTTGTAATTTTAAAAATTTTGATTTTTAGAGAAAAGAAAGAATGATTCAAAACATCTTTTCCGGTGACATTATTTCAAATACTTGAAGATAGTTATCATTTCTCTCCTAAGATTTCTTTTCTGTGGGCTAAATAACCTCACTTACTTTCTTGTTGGTGTAATTTCTAATTCTTTCCCCATTCTGGTCACATTCTCCTGGCAATGATCAGTCCTTTCTAAAATGAATTACTCTGAACAGAGCATGGTAAGATAATTGTGGTCTAATTAGGGCAAAACATAATAGAACTACAACCTTCCTTATTTTGGACACTGCCACCGTTTGGTCAAGTTAGTACATTTTAATACCTCACATTCCTACATCCCAATTTTGGTAGAGAATGTCAGATATTCCAACTAAGGAATACTTTGCAAAATATTGTCCAGCTCCCTTTCTATTACAGTTCTCCAGGGAGAAAAAAAATCCTCATTGGCAAGCAGCTTCTGGCTTCTCCCTTTCTTTCACTCAGGCCTTCTTGTTCTCTTTCTCTTCAACACACATGCTAGCTACCAGGCCTTTCTTTGTCATGTTCCTGGACAATGTGGATGAAACATAAGATAGGAAGGAAGGAAGAGAAAAGAACATAATCAGAGTAATATGTTAACCTGCTTCTACCTAACAGATCTCTTCCCCAATTTAAAAACAAGGATTCTTAATCTCTTAATTCGTACTGTAAAAACTTTATTAATGCATTGCAGTTTCTAAAATGATTTACATTCTCTCCCAAAGCAACTGAGGGGAAAAGAAAATGCTTAGTATATATCCTGGAGCTTTCCTTCCTCAGCTTTGAGTCATCAGGAAAAGCATATTTGCCATATAAAGTAATAAGCTAGAGCTAGGTCAGCACTGGAAAGTGAACAGCGAGAGAACACAAATTGTACATCGTACTTGTTGGTTTTTAGAGCTACTGCTTTTAAATCTCCCACAATGTTCTTTGCAAGGTAAAGTATAATTGCCCTGCTTTGATTAAAAGTTGGGTGTTAACATAAATCATGCTGCATCAAGTGAAAATGGATATTTTTCAAAGAGGATGAAAGATTCTGCTCTTTAAAATTAAACAACAAAAACTAGACATGATTCCTTATGGATGATTTCTGGTGCAAGCCCACAGCAGGATGGAGCTCTATCTCTTTGGGGTCTATGTTTTAGTACAAAATCTCTGTCCAAAATGTAAATAAGATTTTGAATATGAAGACAAGGGAGATACCAATGCTGATTATTATCTTTATTATCCTTATCATCCACATTCCCTAACAAAAGAAAAGTGATTTGTTAGATAAAGAACTGAGAGCATTCTATTTTTTGCTATTCTTCATTTCCCCAGCCCCTAGCAAAATGCCTAATACTTAGTAGGCACTTAATAAACATTTATTGATTAGCTTAACTCTCTCTCTTCTCTCCCTAACAGCATTACAACAATAATAAATCAGTTTAGTTATACTTTATTCAGTTTCTTTGTGGCTCAAGGATTTTACAAGGACTTGTAGGGGACAATGTTCAATGAAAGACTATTTGTATATCATTTGAAATACTGTAAGAAACATTTCATCTAACATATTTAAACTTTGGTTAAAGAACTATTTTCCATTACTAATGGGGTCATAGTATCTGGAGCTAGAAGAAACCGTAAACAACCTGTGGCCTGTCTTTCCAATTTTATAGATGAGGAAACTGTGAGGAAATGATCTGCTGAAGCTCACACAGTAAACCTGAATCCAAGAATTTTGCTTACAGATTTACTATTCCTTCTTCTGCATGATAGAGTTCATATTAGACTTTGATACAATGAGTAAAAAAGGAAGAAAAAATTAGGGGAAAGTAAAAAGCACTAGTAAAATCTACTTAGAATTTGTTTGTACTTTCTGCTGAGGTTTTAAATGGATGTCCCTCATGATTACTGTTAATGATCCCCATCTGCCTTGCCTCCCACCCATACTTTAATCATGCTACTAAAAATTAGGAAGCTCTATTAAAAGTATCTAGTAAGCTCTAGTGGGTCCAATCACTGAACAAGCCACAGGGATATCAGATAAACAAAGGGGTGGAGAGGTCTACATTGTGGGATGCTGCTGGCTTAAAGTTACCATCCTCAGATCAAGATAATTGATCAGAGAGAGTGGTGATATTAACATATCAGGAAACAAATGAGAAAATCATTTCATTCACTTGGAATAGATTCCAACAAAATGCCACTATTTGCCACCATCAGCCAAAGTGAAAAATGGTTTGTCAGGAGTAAAATTCAACAAAGTTAAAAGAAACTGTACTTAGACCTGCTCATTCATAGAACATCCAAGCAGGTGAGAAGGAACCTTACAGGAGAGCTAATCTAAGTCCCTCATTTCATAGTCAGGAAGGCAGAAGCCCACCCACAGTAAAGAGATGATTTATTCACTATCACAGAACTTATGAAAGTTAAAATCTAAGTATCTTGACCCTAAAACCTGTCTTTTCCTGAAGACCTTCTGAAACCTGGGAACTGAGTAGTGAGCTTTCACGTTTTCTAACACAGTTCAGGATCTCCCATGCCATTTGCCAATCACAAGCCATCAGAGTATATCTCCCTTTCTTCCTTTTTCAACTTTTGTTTCCCTACTTGCATTACATCCTGTTATTTGACTGTAACCTCTTAATGGTAGAGACTAGTTAGCTAGCTTGTATTTATATCTCCAGGTGGATAGCATGCTGGACCAGGAGTCAGAAAGACCAGAGTTCAAATGTGGCTTCAGATAATGGTATAACCCTGGGCAAGTCACTTAATCCTATTTGCCTCAGTGTCCTCATCTACAAAATGATCTGGAAAAGGAAATGACAAACCACTTCAATATTTTGTCAAGAAAATTTCAAAAATAGGTCATGAAGAGTCCAAGATAAGTGAAAAAACTAAACAACAACAATTTGCATCCCCAGCACTTAGCACAATGCTTGGTATGTAATATTTAATAACCTTTTCTATTAAAAAAACAAAAAAGTGACAATAAAAGACATAAAAATTTAGTATAACATTTAAATTCCAAAAAAGAAAAATAAAAAGGAAAAAAAAAAACTATCCTAAAAGAGATAACTTGTAACATTCTTTAACTCATTCAGTATTTAAGCATAATGTTTGTATAATGGTCCCTATCCACCTTTATTTATAAATATAAAGGAAACCATATGGTTTCCTTTTCTTTGGCTTTGGGAATTTATATTAGATGAAAAGTTATAAATTAAATGCTAATTGCTTTGAGCTCCCAATTAAGAAAAATCTCTAAAATTTGGGGAGAAGTTGAACACTCTGCCTAATTCTCAATTTATATCTGTCTCTAGTTAATTCCTGGCTTCTTTAGGATTAAAGCAAAATTCAGTTTACTGGAAATGTTTGGAAAAATTAAAACATCAGAGTGTAAAGCATATTATAGCAGGGATTCTTACTGTTTTTGGTGTCCTGGCCCCTTTTGGCAGTGTGGGTTTACTCTCAGGATAATGTTTTTTTCTTTAAAAATGCACTAAAATGGGATTACAAAGAAGACCATTATGTTGAAGCGAATATCAGAGTTGTTGTTTTTTTTAAGTTCATATTATCCAAGTTAGGAATACTTCTTCCTATTCTAGTGACTATGAACAGGCAAGCACCAGGACAGAAATTTAGGGAAAAAGTAAACTTTTTCCAATTCATGAGTTCAAATCTAACCTCACTAGCTCTGGGGCAAATCACTCCTATTTCCCTCAGTTTCTTCATCTGTAAAATAAGCTGAAGAGGAAAATGGCAAACCATTCTATGATCTTTCCAAGAAATACTCAAAAAGGTCATGAAGAGTTGGATATGACTAAAAAACAACTAAATAACAAAACAATCTTTTCTTTGGACTTCCCTTAGTCTAAGTTTTCTGTTTCAAAATGCTTGTAGATAACCCTTCTCAGTATCTTCTTTTCTATGACAGCTCAGTTCTCTTTCTGTTCCTTAGAGATATGTTTGAACACTCTAACCTATCTATTTCCTCAGTTTCTCTATTTGGTTTGGAGAAAATTTCTTTGATACTAATTCCTACAGGACCTAGTTTTCTTCTTTGGCTTTAATTAATTCAAGGAGTTGTATAGACCCTACTCTGATTGATTACATAAGAAGTGTTCTAAACTATCAAAGGTAATTAATTTCAAGTGGATAAAAATAATCAATGGGTCCTCACTCTTAGATATTAATATTCAAATGACTTGGATATGAATACAGTAGACCAGGTTTTGGGCACAGAGGATTTATAATAAGGTTAACTAGTTAAAGAGTCCAAATGAATCAAGGAAGGCATGTACTTCATTTGGACAAATTAAAGATATCAGACATGCCAAATTCTGAGTACTGATACCAACAGAATATTCTAAAACAAAGAGGAAAGCCTTTAGTGTGCTTGTTTTAAAAAATTCTTAGTATGTGATATGATAAGGTAATGATTTATTAACCACCTATTGGTGGTTATTTAACCTATTAACCTATTAACTACTTATTATGTTAGGCATTGTGTTAAATGCTGGGGATACAAATAAGAAAAAAAGATAGTCCTTGTCCTCAAGATGCTTATTGTATAGTGGAGGAAGACAGCATGAAATAGGAACTTCAAAAAGGGGAATGGTGATATCAGAGGGTTCCTGGCACAGTGACTTGATGAAGATAATGATAGAGTTGAAATCAAGCAGAACAGCTGGTGACAATTGAAGAGACGGTTAGAATTTGCAGCCTTCCATAAGAGAGGATATGATAGGATCTATAAAGAGAGGAAATGATAGGAACTAGAGGGCTTCACCCTCCAACCCTTCAATCAGAGAGGCAGAAACAACTGAAGGTACTGATGTGGTATGAGTAGTAGCAAGCTGAAGCAATATCAATAATGATGTTTAGTACCCCAAATAAAGACAATTTGCATTTTGCTGTATGCTTTCTTGATCATGCCACATGGAAAGTACTATTCAGTGCTGTGTATAATATTTTAGGAAGGCTATTTACAAACTGGACAGTTTTCAGAGGAAGGCAACCCAAATGATAGAGGACAGGAGTAGGGATATGTTGGAGCCAGTTCAAAGTGGCTCTCAAGAGTTGACTTATATTTTCAGGGAGGCATTTACACTTTAGAAATTGTAAAATTCTATAATGGGGGGGGGGAAGGGGGAGGCAGCTAGGTGGCTCAGTGGATAGAGTGCCAGGCCTTGAGTAAGGAAGATTCATCTACTTGAGTTCAAATCTGGTCTCAGACACTTACTAGCAATATGACTGTGAAAGTCTCTTAATCCCAGTTTCCTCAGTTTCCTCCTCTGCAAAGTGAAATGGAGAAAAAATGGTAAACAACTCTACTATCTTAGCCAAGAAAACGCAAAATGGATTCGTGAAGAGTAGGATATGAGGAAACAATTGAACAAACAATTTAGAGCTCAATTTATTGGTTATTTTTTTTTTTTTTGACTGAATAAACTTTAAGAAATTTATGGAGAAAATAGTAATGCTGATTGAATTTAAAGTGTGTCGTGTACTTCAATTCTCTCATCTCCTCCCACAGAGAGATAATAGTTAAACATTCACCAGCACATTCCTGATTGGAGATGTCATTTGAGAATTTAAAGAAGACTTGAGGGACAGAATAACTGTCTCCATGAATTTGAAAGGCTATCATATAATAATATTTACACAGTGCTTTAAGTTTTGAAAAGTATGTTTTTTATATATTATCTTTTAACCTTCACAACAAAACTGGGAGGAAGGTGATATTATTATTCTCATTTTAGGGAAAAGGAAAATGAGTCAGAGGTTAAATGACTTCCGTAGGGCTATATAGCTAGTAAGTGTGTAAAGCAGGGTTTAAACTCATTTCTTCTTTGTTGTATAATCTAGTATTCTACTACACCAGAGGTATCAAATAGGCAACCTGTTAACCCATCCTATGTACAGCATTCTCAGTGCAGGCTGAACTAAATTAGAATGTAATTGGGGATATACTGAAAAAATACAATAAAACATAGATGATGTTAATTTGAAGTTTTCTAAGTTAATAATCAGATAACAGGAATCAATTTCCATTTGAGTTTGATCCCAATAATATTATATCACTTACGCTTAATGTCTTGTTTGTTAGACTGCTTATTGGGCAGTAAGCATTTTATTATTGGAATCCAGACATTATTTTACTTGTCATGTTTGTTTTAATCAAGTATTGCTTAAAAGTTCCAAATAGTAAGTTTCATTACATTTAACTTATTGGTCTTTATCCCATGTATTCACACACAAATTTGTATTGGGTGCAGACTACAGTTTTGAAGCCAAAGAGTTTATGTTGATTTTTCACTATTAAAAACCTATTAATAGTGTCTAAATGCCAGCAGATATTCATTGAGAAATGTATTTAGCAAGCTGGTCCTTGCTTTCATATACAATATACTCTTAATGAATCTGAATTTTTATGGATTGTTACTACTTTGCATTGTAATTAGAAACATGCAAATCTATCTCACAAAAATTTGTAAATATTTTATCTTTTTTCAAATAATGTAAATTTTACATAAAAGTTGTACCTTTAATAAACATGTTATGTGTGTGTGTGTGTATATATATATATATATATATATATATATATATATATATATTTTTTTTTTTTTTAAAGAAAGAAAAAAGATTTCATGCATTCTGTTTGACCCTACAAGGCTGTCCTAGGATCAATACAAGGAAGTAGCAATTTGGTTTCTCATAAACAGACCCAATCCAAAGTGTAAGAGGCTGTGCTAGGAAATGCTGGATTACTCACTTGAGGAAGTTTTCAACCACAGACTACTCTTAAATGCATTGAAAAGAGGATTTTTATTCATATTTAATTAGAACTAGTTGACCTCTGAAATCCCTTTCCATTGTACTGTTGCAGAATAAGGAACTCAATAAGACTAAATGTAGAGATCTATGTTTGAATTAAAAAAAATAAACAGCACAAAGATCAGAATGAGGTAGTCATGGCTAGCCAACTTTTCATATGGAAAGGATCGTAAAGTTTTTAATGGAATATAAACTCAAAATGATTCAAGAGTGTGATATAGCAGGGAGAAAAAAAAAAAAAACCCAATGCAAATTTAGGCAGAATTTTATAGAAACAAAATTTCCAGAGTGTGGGAGGTGATAATTCCAATATGCTTCACCCTGGTTAAAACATGTTTGCATTATTGTCTTCAATTCTAAACACTACAGTTTAGGAAGGATATTGACAAGATTTGTTCCTCCCCAAAGATGGTAAAGTGCATGATGAAGGGCTTGGAAATTCCTGTTTCCATTCCTCACTCTGACTTTCTCTACCTTACCACCACCAGCTTTATAACCTAGAGATGCTTTTATCCCATGCCCATATCTTTTAATTAGTGAATTCCTGGCATTGACCATCATTAATGAGGCATCCAGTCCATATTCACTTCACTTTTAGGTCCAGATTTCTCTAGCTATTTGCCAGAAGTTTTATTGCAATACAGGTTTCTTCCTCTCTCCTTTCTGGCTTTTTAATGTATTGTTTTCTCTCATTGGAATGTAAGCCCTTTAAGGGTAGGACTGAAGTGGGGTTTTATTGTTGTTGTTCTTGGTATTTGTGGACCCAGCAGTTAAGTCACGACTGGCAGATAATGAGCACTTAGTATCCTTCTTTCCTTCCTTCATTCCTTCCTTCTTTCCTTTTTTTTTTTTTTTTTTTTCTATCTATCATTTAACTGTGATAAAGAAGTAAAGACTTAGGTGGGAAAAGTGGGGAAGCAATCACAGCTTTCAAATATTTGAAAGATCATTATGGAAAAGAAATTAGACTTGTTTTATTTAAGAATCAACCAATAATAACATCAATGGGAAACAGATTTCAGCTCAATATAAGATAAAACTTCAAACTTCTAGACTTGTCTGAAAGTAGAATAGATTTCTTCAGAAGTAAATTCTTTGATGTTTGAAGCTTTCAAGTCAAGGATGAATGACCAATGTTCAGGTATGCTGGCTCCTTCACAGGTATATGTTGTATTAGGGAGCCTCTGTGTTTCATTCTAACTCTGTTCATAATGTACTCAATAATGAGTTTGAGGATTCATCTAATTCAATTCAATTAAGCAAGAATTACTGGGTTGCCTATTCTGTGTCAGACACTGTGCTAGGCATTGGGGAAACAAAAGACAAAATGAATTGTCTCTGGTAACAAAGACCTTAGATTGGGGAGGGCACGAAAAACTGTAGCAACTGTTGGTGATAATCCTATTAGGGTATTTCTAATTAGGTCTATTTCTATGGTGGGAATTCCAATTAGTAAAGACAAGGAGAACAAGAACTTCTGGATTATTTTTGTTATAGTTCAGTTCATTATACTGTACTTCTTGAACTGTTTGTCTGACAAGGAAAAGTTATTGAGGCTTAGCATGGCGTAGCAGAAAAAGAGCAGTGGATTTTGGATCCACAGGGAGAAACAATATATGCAGAGAGAAGTAAGTAAGTAAGTAATATATATATATATATATATATATATATATATATATATATATATATACATACAAAAACATACACAACTATATATGTGTGTTTGGGGGAGGTTGTGTGTATTCTATAGATACAGAGAGACAAGGAGGAAATAAGGATGGAGGAAGAAAGAGAGACAAATGGGGGAGAGAGAGAGAGAGGGAGAGAGAATATATATATATATATATATATATATATATATACACACTGTTGATAATCTTACATATGCTTATTCTTAAGATTTCATAAAATCATAGGTTTACAACTAGAAGTCACCTTTGAAGTCATTCCACTTAACCCCCTCATTTTATAGGTGAGGAAACTGAGGTTAACAAAGATGAAGAGACTTCTATAAGATCACACAGGTACTAACGATCAGAGTTGAGATTTAAAGCCATGTTCCCTGACTCCAAATTTAGGACTCTTTCACTGCACCATGTCCATTATACACCCTCAATTTATAGTAGCAATGACAGAGTACTAACATTCTGTAGATGCCCAATTAATTTTATTCAAATGAAAAAAAAGTCAGTCTGTCAATTATTTAAGACTTTTTACTTGCAGCCATTCACATCATTAGCCACTCTGAATAAAAAAGGTCAATAATAAGCAGATGTAGAGAACAAAGATCTTTGTGATACATGTCTGAGTTAAATGCAGATCCCATCCGTTTCTGGCAGACATACTAGAGGGTTTTGTGGAGGTCAGAGTGTTTGGGCATAGTATATAAGGCTTCACTGAAAGACAGCCATTTTTATGAACAAAATATTATTCAAGCTGAATGATATACATTGTCTAAAACTATTATGTCTTGAAAGAAAAATTCACAGCTGCCTTAGAAACTCTGTCATGGTTTTTATGCAATTTGACATAGAACAAAATCCGAGAAAATCCAGAATCAAACCAAAAGACTTTATAAATTAAATTATGCAAGGTATAAGCTTCATGTTTTGAGCCACTGAAGATTTCCTAATGATTTAGTAAAATATGGGAAGGAATAAAAAGGAAGCTTAAGAGTTAAGACCAGATGTATCACAGTAGTTTTTTTGGGGTGTGGGGGTGTGGGGAAGGCAAACTGGAGTTAAGTGATTTGCCCACACTTAGTAAGTATTAAGTGTCTGTGTCCAAATTGGAATTCAGGTCCTCAGATCTCCTGGATTGGTGCTCTATCCACTGCACTATCTAGCCGTTCCATATTACAGTAATTTAAAAAAATCAATGTTAAACAATAATGTTTGCACTTCTGAAAATGTCTTTGCTATTTTTAGTATATGGGGACATTCTGTATTTTAGCTACTATAATCAGAGAGGCCAAATATTTAATGGGAGATTGGGGAGGGCACTAAAAACTGTAGCAACTGTTGGTGATAATCCTATTAGGGTATTTCTAATTAGGTCTATTTCTATGGTGGGAATTCCAATTAGTAAAGACAAGGAGAACAAGAACTTCTGGATTATTTTTGTTATAGTTCAGTTCATTATACTGTACTTCTTGAACTGTTTGTCTGACAAGGAAAAGTTATTGAGGCTTAGCATGGCATAGCAGAAAAAGAGCAGTGGATTTTGGATAAAAAGATCTGTTTTTGAATCTTGTCTCTACTAATTGTGTGATTTGGGGTGTCTTTTACCCATTCTGGACATATATTTCTTCATTTGTATAATTAAAGGTTAGATTAGGATTGATAGATCTGTAACAGAAAAATATAGTTCTAGATATATTATTTTTACTGTGTTTCCTGTTCAGTGTGTCCCTTTTGTATGTATCTCTAAGAAAGTCTCTTGTAGGGTACACTGCAAGCTTTCTGGAAAATTGAAGGCTTTGGACAATGAATGATGATCTTGTTTCATAAAAACAGTTATTAAAAAATCAACATCCTTAATGATACATTCTATGCTCTTTTTTTATTCTCTTGAGTGTACTTTTTTTTTGAACTTGACTGTTTCAGTCATAAATGGGAACAAGGGATAAGGAAATGGAGGGAAATTGACATTTGTATAGTATCTACTATGTGCCAGACACTGTATTAAGCATTATTAAAACAAATATTATCTTTATCCTCACAATAATCCTTCTAAATAGGTGCTGTTATTATTTCCATTGTACAGTTAAAGAAACTGAGGCAAAAAGAAATTTAATGTCTTGACCAGGGTCATACACTTAGTAAGTATGGTAATAAGTAAGTAAGGTCAAGACTGAAGTCATTTAAACTCAGTTCTTTCTGACTTTAGGTCCAGCATTCAAGCCACTGTACCTCCTAGCTGCCTCAAAATTAACTAGCCTCCAAGGCTGAATTTGAATTTAGATATTCCTTATTCCTGGCCCAATGTTCTATCTACTGCACTATCTGCTTCAACCATCAGGAAAAACTACATATTTACAGATCTCCTTGGCACTTCTCACCTAAAAGGACATTTTACAAATGGCCCCCAGGGGATTACATTAAAAAAGCAAATCTCTCACTAGTTGTTGAATAGTTATAAGGTCTAAATCCCAACACTGAAGCTGTCAGTCCCCTTTCTTCTGCAATAGCTGAAGTTATATTTCACTCTCTGAGCTCTAAAGTGATTTCTGATTCTTCTACTCAGGAACTTTACTATCAACATAGCTCACCTACTCTAATAATCACAAAGATTTCAAATGATGATCAGAAATCAATATTAACTTCTTAGAAACAGCTAAAGAATCTTATACTCAGGTAGATAGTATCATCTATCATGGAAGTTGACTTAAATGTCCCCATTGGATCTGTTAGTAGAGAAATAAAAATCCCCAAACATAGAAAGAGGATAAAGACTGTGAAAATAACAATGTACCTTAACTTTAGGCATTTCTTTAGTATTCTGTACCATGCACAACAAAGGCAAAAGTCTTTCTGAATAAAAACTAAGCATCATTTTTACACGGAGAAACAGCTATGTTTGGAGAAGCAATTCCTGTGGAAAAGCAGCGGGCTATCCCTACCAAATGCCAACCAACTGTCATTCACTGGAGTCTTTCACCAAGACTCCTTAAGGGAAAGAGGGAAGGCAGCACATACAAGAAAATTAAGAAAAAACCCAAAACATAAAAACACTACCATCTTAACCACTGTCTCCCATCTCCATCCCTAAAGAAGACACCCCAGGACTCTGAACTCAAAAATCTTTTAGTTTTTTTGTTGCAGCCTGTTTTTTAAAAAGCAACCCCCATAGATGCAACTATATAAGCTGCTCCTACAGATGCTACAGTCACATTAATTGAAGATACAGAAAAATTAGCGCTACCAAAGTTCTTGGCAATATCAAGAGATCCAATATCAGAAAATGATATGAATTTATCAATAAAAATAACATTATAGAAGCATTATTATCTGCTTTGCTACTGCACCTTATGGGCAAATGGGTCCCTTCTATCATGACTTGCAAGTGAACTGTTTCATGTTATGTCTATAAGAGTGTGAACTTCTTGAGAGCAGACTGTCTTATTTTTTCTCTTTATTTCTGTAGTGCTTAATGCAATGCTTGGCACATAATAAATGTTTAATAAATGTCTTATTCATTCCTTGGGAGCTTTGAAGGGTATAGGGCAATGGTGTCAAACTCAAACAGAAATGGGGCTACATAGGGACCATTAAATTTTAATGATATCTGTGGCCACATGTTGACTTTGAAAACTACATATTAGAATTATCTATGTTCTATGTGTTTTGATTTATTTTGTTAAATATTTCCCAGTTGTATTTTTATCTGGTTCAGGGAATACTTACAATTTGTGGCTTTGTTTGACTCTTCTGGTCTAAAGGAGGTTGGACTTTCCATTCTCATATTACCATCCTAATATCATCACCTAAATAGTCTGACAGTAGAATCTACTTTGGGAGCCAAGTGTAGCATGGATACAGATTCATGGCTTCCCAAGGAACCTAGCATAAAATGTGTATCATGCCTGAGAGACCTTCTTGAGCAACCCCATAAAACGAGAAAGATAGCTTTGAATTATCCTTTTGCTAAATGTGCTAAAATTGAGCTCACTTTACCCTGGTCTTTATATGTCACACTTTTAAGGACATATTTTGTACCAACTTTTGCTACTCCTCTAAAACCATTAGCAAATGTTATTTGTAATGGGGATAAACTAGAATCCTTCCCAGTAAGATCAGATGTGCAACAAGAATGTCTATTGTGACCAATATTATTCAATATTGTGTTGAAAATTCTTAAAATAGTGATGAGTAGAAGAAATTAGAATGGGGAATGAAGTAAAAAAATTATTTCTTTTGCAGTCAATATGATGATATACTTGTACAATCAACTAAAAAGTTAGTTGGAACAAATATTTGAGCAAACTAGCAGTATATAAAGTAAATCTACAGAAATCCTCAGCATTCTTATATATCACAAACAAAACTCTACAAGAAAGTAAAAGAGATCCCATTTAAAAAACCTCTAAATAATATAAAATATCTGTGTCATTATGACAAGATGACTAAATGATTCTCAACTGCTAATACTTGAGGGAAGCATAATGGTAGGACTCCAGAGGATGGCATTGGAGAATTACCCTCCAACTCTTCAATCACTCCAACCTCTGGAACCCTGGGGATGAGATAGAAATTTCTTTCTCCAGGACCCAAGACTGGTCTGAGGAAGCAAAAATTGAGATAATAATCCTAAGAGATCACATGGGCTACATATAGAAAGCACGTTGCAAACATTAAAAGTACTATATATGAACACTGATGTTATAATATCCAAAGTCTTGGCTTATCCAGTTCAGTCTGGGAGAAATTTGCATTGGAATGGGATAGACTCAATTTCGTCAGCCACAGAGAGCTTACCCTGGTGCTTAGTGGAATGATTAATATAATCCTTAGAGACTCTTAAAAAAATAAGTCAGTAGCTGTTTACCTGACTTGCTGCTAAAGATGGCAACTGGCAAAGGAAAGTTTGAAAATAAGCTTACTAAATCCCCCTGAATTTTCATCTGAAGAGTGAAAGCACAAATTTCAAATCAGTTGGTATAGGAGAACAAAAATAAATGTCTAAATATTCCCTCTAAGTTATACTAAACAAATAATGAAGGAATTTTAATCAGGAAAATGATATTTTATTACTTTAGGTTAACTAACTTATAATTGTTTCTGAAGCAAAAATGTATTCACAAATAATTACACACTTTTAGCCATATCCTTTTGGTTGTAAAGCTACTTTCTAGATGAATCTGGTCATTTGAAAAGTATATTTTTTCATCACAGCTTTGAAAAAAAAATATACTTCAGTGGATGGATGGAGAGTCAACATAAATTGCTTAATCTAATTATTCCTAAGAAATCAGTGTTTTTAGTTTACCATTTAGAAAAAGAAAGTGTTCCTTTATGAATTCAGACACTAATTAGAATTACACTTCAGAAAAACAACAATAACTAGAGGAGCATTTACAAAGGTTTGCTACATGCTTTACAAATATGACATTATCAATCAGTCAGTCAATAAACATTTATTAAGTGATTATTCTTCTCTGGGCCACTATTATATGAAGCAGCTAGGTGGCTCAGTGGATAGAATACTAGGATAAAATACAAAGATCTGAATTCAAATTGGATCTCAGACATTTATTATCTGTGTAATCTTGGGTGAGTCACTTAAACTGGAGTCCACTGGAGAAAGAAATGGCAAATCACTCATATTTTTATCAAGAAAATCCCATGGACAGTAGTAGTGTGCTAAGGTTCACAGGGTCACAAAGTGTTCGACCCAAGGAAGGAACAACAGCAAATATAGTGGGCATGGTGCTAAGCACAAGGGATAGAAAGAAAAGCAGAAAGATAGGCGATGTCCTCAAGGAGCATCTAGTCTAATGAGGAAGATAACATGAAAACAATTATATATAAACAAACCATACAGAGGATAATTAGGAAGTAACTAACAGAGAAAGGCTTCCTGTAGAAGGGAAAATTTTATTTATGATCTGAAAGAAGATAGGTGGCAAAGGTGACGAGGAAATGGATTCTAGGTACCGGGAGACAGCCAATGAAAATGTTCTTTAAAAAGAACAGCAAGGAAGCCAGTGTCCCTGGTTTGCAGAATATATGGCAAATAGGCCTGGGTTAAAGAAGATTGATGATTGGAGGTTGGAGTTGGGCTGATAATGAAAGGCTTGCAAAACCAGAAGATTTTATATTTGATCTTGAAAATGATAGGGATTTATTGGAGTTTATTGAGTAGAGAAGTAACTTGATCAGGTGTCACTTTTAGGAAATTCATTTTAAAAAGTGAGTAGACAGAATGGCAGAACAGATAGAGGGCTGACCTTAAAGTCAAGAAGACCTAGTTTCTATTGTGATCTTAGAAAAGTAAACATCTAATTATCCTACAGTGTTAGCTGTTGTTGAGTCATTTTTCAGTTCTGTGCACCCGTCTAGTCCATTTGGGGTTTCCTTGGCAAAGAAACTAGAATTTGCCATTTCCTTTTCCAGCTCATTTTACAGATGAATATATTGAAGCAAATAAAATTAAGTGACTTGCTCAGGGTTACATAGTTAGGAAGTGTCTGATGTTGGATTTTCTAAACTCTAGGCCTAGCACTCTATCCACTGAGCCCCCTATTTGTCACAATTGTCCCATACATTCTCTAAAATTAGCTGAAGAGCAGGTTCTGATCTGCATTAGAAGAGTTTCCTCATTGAGAATTTCCTATAACAATGAAATCACTGATTTGTTCTAAAACTTAGTAACTAAAAGTATTTAACAGATTGTTCTAATTTAGCTCTAGACCTAGAAGTGAATTACTGATAAGAAACAACCAAAAGTTAGAACAATATGTGAACATATTCACATCTATATTAAGTGGAAGAATACTTAGATATTAAGTTAGTCAAAAATAATAACTTAATGGATGAGGACAAGGGTGATTTATCCAGGGTCACATGGATAGTAAGTGGCAGGGTTGAAATTTGAATTCAAGTCCTGTCACTTTCATATTTAGCATTCTTTCTACTGTACCACATTGTCTTCTAAGGTAAACTGAGTACTTACTAATTTAAAAGATTCTTTTAAATTAACTATTTCTAATTCACTGGAAATTCTTTTATTATGACAGATTTTTTTTTAAATAAGCTAAATGTCTAACAATGAATACTTCTAAGAAGCAAGTTTAATTTCTTTCAAAAAAAGTTTTATCTTTTTTACATGGCTGCCAATGGATGTGGAACACTGCTATGTTATAGCATAGTCTAGTGTGTTTAATAGTTTTGCTGAGTTGCTTTTTCCCCTTTGTCTTTCAATATTTTTTTTCCTACAAGGGATAGCTCCCTGAAGAGGAGAAGGAAGGAATAAATATAAAAAAAAACAAAGGTAGTGTAAAAACGAAAAATAGCAAATTTTTTTGAATGACAATACAGAATGGTTCTAAACAGGACATTACTCAAGATTAAATAGCTAGCTTATAATGTATAGTACTAAGCTCATTGAATTTTTTTAATCTGTTCAAGGAATACTGGCACTCTTGCTTCAGAAAACTATCATTAGCATTTTACTCAACCAAGAAAGGATATCTATATCATTAGGGAAGTAGTTTGTTGTTCTTTTATTTAGGTAATACTGATCTTGAAATATCTTCACAACATATTATAGGGATAAAATATATGTTGTGAAGAAGTTCATTCCAAGAATTGTAGAGATGGAGAAGGGGTAAATCATTGAGCCCAAAGACTAGGAGATGAGAAAATATTGTAAGGAAAAGGGAAAGAACTATAAATAACTTCAATTTGTCTGTGATTCATGTGAAAGAAATCAATGTTCAATAATTATTATTAATAATGACTAAGATTGATATAGCACTTGATGTCAGCCTGTGCTAAGCATTTTACAATTATGATCTCATTTGATCCTTATAACAACCTATGAAGTTATTAGCTCCAGTTTACAGATGACCAAACAGAAGCAAAAAGAAATGTGACTTGATCAGGAGCACACAGGTAGTAAGTGTCCAAGGTTCTGACTCCAGGCTTGGCATTCTATCCACTGCACCACCTAGCTGCCCTAGATTAAGGAAGTATTTAGTGCAAAATACTCACTATAGGCTAGTGCTTATGTGTAGCTTTCAAGAATTATTATAGCTTACAATGTTAGTGAATTCAGCATATGCCACTATAGAGTCTCTTCATTTCAATTACATAGAATAGAAAGGGACAATCTGTGCCTTTGAAATTTATGCTAAATTATGCTTTCTGAAAAATGTATTGAATTTACTACTCAAATACTACTCGTACTCCAGATCTTTTCTCCTTATGTACAGAGTTAATAAAATGAAGCTGTCAGGCATTGATAAAGGTATTTGTTAGTCTGATCCAGTAGCTTGGGGGAAAGTTAGAAGATTAGGGGAAAAAAATAGGCACCTAGAGGTTTGTTTTATTTCCATGCCATGGAGTTCCAGATTTTGCTTTCTACCCTGGGGCCCTGGGATCCTAATTGGCTTAATTCTCCACACCTACCCCAAACTGAAATCCATCACATTGCTTACCAGACAATTTCTTGTCTCCCACCCACTTCTGCTTACCTCTATCTCTGGGAAGAGAAATCAAAACAACATTAAGATTCTTGGAAAAAATGAGTCATTCCAGACCCAATGGGTTCCATTCACTACCCTTGTGAACTTCTCATAATAAACCATCCTTTCCTCTCTATCAGTCCCTACCTATTGTTATTGTTATTCAGTCGTTTCAGACTTAGGGTGACACCATTTGAGGTTTTCTTGGCAAGTTACTGGAATGGTTTGCCATTTCCTTTTCCAGCTAATTTTACAGATAAAGAAACTGAGGCAAACAAATTAAATGACTAGATCAGGATCACACAGCTAGTAAGTGTATAAGTAGTAAGCCTCACACTGTATCCACTACACCATACCACACTACCTATTGTTACTTCCAATATGGATTTTATTTTTTTCTACTAAAATATAAATTCCTTTAGGGCAGGGATTGTTTTCCTTGCTTTATTTATAAACCTACCACTTAACACTTCCTCTGGTATTTGGTCAGTACTTAATAAATACTATTTCATCAATTTAGGATATTTTCTTCACTTCTGTAGAAAGATATAGTATGAATTTCCCATTTAAAATAGCTTTTTACTGATTTTCCTTTTATTCTATCTACATTCTGAATTGAATGTCTTTTTATTAATCAGAATTCCTAATAATAACAATAATAACAAATGATACTTCATAGTTATAAATTACACAAAATTTTTTTATTTTCTTATTCTACTCTATTCTGACAACTATTCTGTGAGATAAGTAAAGTAATTCATGAACACTCATAACTTTCCATGTTATATTTTGGATCTCTTTAACCATGCCCAACTCTTCATCCCACAACATCAGTCCAGCCCTGTAGTTCACACACTGGAAGTACCCTCTGCATCTATAAAGTCTCTCTCTGATTGAATAACTCCTCTTAGAACCTCAATTTAAATAACTAATATGGAAATGTTACATGATTGTACATGTAAAACCTATATCAGATTGCTTACCATCAGAGAGAAGAAAAAGGGGAAGAAGAAAAGAATAGAATTTGGAACTCAAATTAAAAAAAAGTTAAAATTTGTTTTAATATATAGTTGTGGGAGAATAACTTTTTTTTTTTTAAAAAGAATTCCATTTAAATAAGGCATCTAAACTAGCCACAAATTATTTCTTTTCTGGCTGTATGGTGAACATCTTCTAACATTCTACCCTCTCATCAGCTACTTTTGTTTCCCTCCTCCCTTTGTGTGTATCTTTTGCCATTAGATTTTTAGCATTTTGAGGTCAGGAACTGTCTTTCTTGTTTTATTTGTATTCCCAACACTTACACTAGTGCCTGCCATACAATAAAAGTTTGAAAATGTTAGGTAACTGAATAAATGAGTTTAACTCATTACTGTTTTGCATTCTAGTTCTGGCTGAGGCAATTCTTAGATATCCCATATTTTATATCAATGTAACATTTTTTTTTTCTATTTTGATTGTGTAAGCTTTTTTTTTTTTTTTCTTTTAAATTCTGGATTTAATGAAGATACCATCTTTCTCCTTAAACAGCAACTTGGGCAGAGGGAAATTTTCCCTGACCAAGAAAATATTGATGAAATTCACCAGAGAATTGCTAACTCACCTATCACAGGCTCACTTGCTCCTCTTTAATATATGGGGCATGACCAACATTTTTAGTTTAAGTTAAGACTATGAGATGGAAATAGATACTCACTTTGATGATGTTCAGTCACTTCAGTTTGACTCTTCCTGACTCTATTTGGAGTTTTGTTGGCAAAGATACTGCAGTGGTTTGCTCATTTCCTTTTCCAGCAACTTAAGTGACTTGCCCAGTGTCAATACAGTTAGTAAGTGTCTGAGGCTGGACTCAAGAAAATGAGCAATATTGATTTCTGAATCAGCACTCTATCTACTGGACCATATAGCCACCCTAACTCCTAAGCTAAAAACTTTTATCAGTTAACCACTTATATGAATTTAACTAGTTTAAGTTTGTTATAGTGTTTGAAGTTCTAAGTTTAAAGTATAAAGTAAAAATTATAAAGTGGATTCAAGTATACTATTGGATAACAATTTTAAATAACCTGTTTTCATAGGAGAGGATTAGACAACTGATCTGGAGACCAATTATTTTTCTATATTGGAGAAAGTATAACCAAAATATTAAGGGAAAAAGGAATTATACTTTTAAAAAAAGTGGTAAATGAGTATGTGTCTGCCTTTTTTGAAACAAGTAATTTGGATGGCAATGTAAACAAGAATGACATGGGAGTGGATTGCCCCAGTGCTCTGGGAATTAGTTTTACTAAACAGGTCAATGCAATAATTAATTACTTACATCTGCTGCATATTGGTGTACAATTTTTAGGTGCCGGAATTTTATATTCGGCTTTACAGTATTCAGTTCTTTCTTTCAATTCTTTTAACAACAATAAATTTGTATCCAGCTCTGTGTAAATGTCCTAGTAAACGTGGAAAAGTGAATTAGAAATTGCAGTGAAAATCTTACATACAGCCTTGTCCTTCTAATAGTTTGCTGGATAGGGGAGATACTAATGTTATCAAACATTATTTAAAAATAGCAAATAGAATGCTGGTGAATCCAAGCAAGGTTCTGATTAGCTTACTGCACAGCATGACTATAATTGAGAAACTAGTCTCTATGACCTGTGGAATATTTACAAAGATGAAGCAAGTAAAAAGGAAACTCCTGGGGACACTTTTTCATTATGGATAAGTAGGAGGCATAAGAATCCAAATCACAAGCTCAATTCATTTCCTCTTAGCAATCTCTAAAAAATCTTAGAATCTTTTTTGCCTTCTCAAATGCAAAACCTGTTGGGGTTCTTTGGGATTCCTAGGGAAGGGAACTGAGAAAAGGGAACTGGGCCAGGGGTTGGGGAGGGATCATGGTGTGGGGATGGATATATTATGCCTTTTTTTGAAGAAAGATCCTCCTTTTGAGTCAAGCTTCTGGAAAAATAGTAATTAAGAGGGGTTCACTTTTAGTCATAAGTAATTAAACCTTACCTTAGTCTGCTGTTTACTGTACCAAGATGTCTCTAATGTTTCTTTTGGAGTACGGCATGTGCTGGAAATAGTGCATTTGACCTTACTCATTTCTACAGAAGAAACTCCAAAGTAACCTTTAACTTCCTTAAAAAGCTGTGTTCATTCTCTCTCTGCTCTACACACAGCAATCTAATACACCTCATCATGTGGTCTGTTACCATGGTAGCACTGTACCCAGCTGCTAGAATACAAAAGACTTGAGAAAAAGTTGCTTTTTACCCTTACCCACCCTGAAAAAGTCAGGTTTTAGTGTTTTCCCTTTGTGCTATAAACTTAATTTTTATGTATTTCTGTTGCTTCTTGGGACTCAGATTTATAACAAAAAAAAAATTGAAAAAAAATCATAGTGTAGAGAAAAAAGGGAGGGGAAATCCTCCAAAGTTTTTAAAGCAAATGAGTTGATCATAAAAAATTTCTAATTTGTCACTAATCTCTTAAATTGCTGATGATTATCTACTCACATCATTTAGAAAATTAAAAATTCTCATCACTGGCTTTATAGGAAATGCAATCAGTTTCAAAACTCCCTTAAAAAAAAATAAAGTTGCTTACCAAATACAGGGATAAAGGTGTTGAATACACTGCTGAACAATTACATTGCTACTTAAAAAGTTGTTCTCACTGTGATTTTTCTATAACAGAGAGTATAGAAGGCATAGTTCTACTTTGTTGTATAATCCAACACTAGATTATTATTAAAAAACTAGTTAGCATTCTAATTAAAATTGATCACAGCCTACATAATTGCACTTGGATGTCCTTTTCAATACTCATTCTGGGCTAATATATTCTTTCAGTATCAACAAAACTGAATTGAGGAGCTTCAGATCAAGAATAGCCAATATTCAATCATGACCTGTCCAAATATTTCCAGAATAAGTCTGAATGAAGGGGATCCTTGCTTATTTCACATTAATACTTACTTTTTTTTTGTAACTGAAACAGTACAATGAGTTTTCCACAATCAGATAAAAAAAATAAAACGTCACATAAATACATCTTCTTTCAATGAATTAATAAAAACTAGCATTTCTATAAGGTTATGAGGTTAGCACAGTGTATTGCAAATACTATCTTATTTCATCTTCACAACAATCTTTGGAAGTAGGTGCTATCATGAGTCAATCAGCAATCATTTATTAAGTGTCTTTATATTGCCAGCATTCTGTTAATCTCTATGGATGAGAAAAAATGCAAAAAACCCAGTCCCTGTTCTTGAGGACCCTACAATCTAATCAAGGAGATGATATGGCAAAAAAAAAAAAAAAAAAAAAAAAAAAAAAAGTACAAATTATCAACAAGGTAAACAGGAACTAATAAAGAGAGAGCAGGCACTGCATAGAAGAAGAACTAGAAAGGAGTAGGATTTTAGGTGGGACTTGAAGGTGATTGGGGAAGACTAGAAAATAAAAATGAGGAATAAAATAGATGAGAGATCAGAATTAAAAGGACCAAAGCCTAGCATGCCTTGTTCTGGGAGCAGGGAAGAAGTCAATGTCATTGTATCTATTTTCCAGATGAGAAAACTAAAGCTAAGAGAATTAAATGACTTGCCCATAATTACATAGCCAATAAGTATGTTTTGGGAATCAGGAGCATTAATTTTTCTGCTTCAAATCTAGCCTCAGATACTTACTAACTGTATGACACTGGGTAAGTCACTTAACTTGCTAGAGAAAGAAATGGGCAAACCACTGCCTACGGATCTTTGCCAACAAAACTCCAAATAGAGTCAAGAAAAGTCAAATGTGATTGAAGTGACTGAACATCATCAAAGTGAGTTTCTGTTTCTATCTCATGGTCTTAACTTAAACTAAAAATGCTAGTCATGTAGCACATATTGAAGAAGAGCAAGTGAGCCTGTTGTAGGCTAATGAGCAAGGCTGGTTCAAAAGCCAATTTTCTGGTGAATTTCATCAATTATTTTTGGTAGGGCAAATTTCCCTCTCCCCAGGTTGTTGTCTAAAGAAAAAGATGGTGTCTTCATTCAATCCAGAATTGAAAAAAAAAATCTTATGTGATCATAACAAATATTTACATATATGTGTATATATGTATATATATATATATATACACACATAGACACAAATGCTTTTTTTGGAAGCTAGAAATAAGTGTGAAAACAACTAGGTAACAAGGCAAAAAAAAAAAGAGCAAAACTGTCATTTGCATTTCATTCATTCAAGAAGGGATTACTTTCTAGTATGAACTAGAAAGAAGTCTAGGGTTTGGTAGTAAGTTCTGTTCATATGAGATATGATGAAGTTATTTCAGAATTAATATAGACCTTCTTGATAGATAAGTTTTTCTATGTTGAAAAATTCTCAACCTAAAACTTTATTCTTTCGTTATTAAGGATTTCTGTAAAAGAGAAATCATTTTTTAAAATTAATAAAATAAAAACAATAATAAGAAACAAAAGAGGAAAAAACCCATAAAGACAGTGATTGCTTTTTTAGGTTTGAACTCTCTCCCCAGGGTAAAAAAATAATATGCTAACATAGAGATAGCAGTTCCAGGAAATAAATAAATGAACCAACTGGCTTGAGAATAGGTGCAAATATAGCCACATTTTAGTAATTTGTTGACTGAAGCTGACCTTAAAATAAATATTACCTTGACTTGCAACAGCTTGTGCAAACTATATTCTACACTTCTGGTTCTCATTCATACTAGGCTACATCAAGGTCAGGAGTACAAGGAAATTTTTATTCAATTCTCTTTCAAGCCTATATTCAATGGTATGGTATAGGGAAATAACCCCAGAGAAGGGGAGGATGAGGAGTTTGACATTTTAAATTTCAGCAAGTTTTCAGAAAGGAGAAAATAAATGTTGTGCACTGCAGTATTTTCTCTATCTTAAACAACCAACTCAAACATTTGGTTGAGATTATTAAAATAGTCCTGGCACAGGAACAGCACTGAAAATTTTCTAAGTACTGTGAATCGTGATGACATGGCTCTGTAAAGTGTCTGAGTATCTGAGTGAGGCAAAATGCATAGGAAAGACAAGTAGCAGCACCTACAGTGAAAGTGAATTCAGCACCTGCTAACTCTTTACAGACAGACTGATGAAGCAAAGATTGATCTAGCTACATTCTGAATAAATAATTCATATCTGTTCTAGTACCAGCAGCAACTAAAAACAGATTTCTGGATCACTTATAGTTACAAGTTTGGGAAACTGTAGCTCATTCTTTCTCCTTCTATGAACTGATTTTGCCTCACTAAATCTACTGGATCAACAGTTTTCAGTCTCTCCAGACACAAAACACATACAGTTGGGAATATGGAATATTTTTGATGACTAGGGAAGGGACTAGTCAATAAATTGAGTTAGGAAAATCGGTTGACATTTTTTTCTTATCAATTGCAGTATATGATGATGTTTGGTTCTATGATCTTTTAAAATTCTTAAATAATTTTAATAATTTAATTTTAATCTTTAATGATTTTACAAATGTTAGTACACATTTTGTTGTTATTCAGTCATTTTTCAGTTGTGTCCAACTCTTCATGAGCACATTTTGAGTTTTCTTGGTAACTTTACCAGTAACGTTACTGGAATGGCTTGCCATTTCCTTCTCCAGCTCATTTTATGGATGAGGAAATTGAGGCTAATGGAATTAAGTGACTTATCCAGCATTACACAGCTAATAAGTGTTGTGAACACAGAATTGAACTCAAGTTTTTCTGACTCTAGGGCCAGAGAGCCATGCACTTTACCACTAACTGCCATGTATCACCTTGCTGGCCCTTGTGCACATAGTGAGTATGTAATATATGTCTGTTAAGTGATTGTCAAGATTTGCTTCCCTTTCAATTTTAGAAAGACTGATTATTGATGCTTCACTGTATTACTATTCTATATACAAAATCCACTCATAATAAAAAACGTTTTCCATATTCAATGATAATTTAGCAAAATGCATTTAAAATGTACTATATTCAAGATGAGAAAACAATCTAATAAAGAGTCAGAAAATTCTGCAATCAAGTCTTGACTATGATATGTACCAATTGTAGCATTAAGGGAAGTTTTAAGCTTTCAGTACTTCATATAATTCTCTTAAGTGTATAAATTACAGTTAAACTGCTCAACTTCATGATGACTGGAATTTCCATACCAAGCTTGCTTCTAGACACTGAGATTATTGGGATAAAAACCAAAACTTTTTTTTCGACTTCAGAGCCAGATTGTCAACCCAGTAACACTTGCTTAGGCAATCTTGACATGGTCCAGCTGAAAGAGACCTCCAGAGGTCATTTATTTCATTACTAATCTTATTCCCTAACATATACTCTTCAGTCCAGTGACACTGGCTTCGTTGCTGTTCCATGAACAAGAAAGACATAGCTCTTGGCTCCTGACATTTCTCTGGCTGTCCCACATGCCAGCAATACTTTCCCTCCTCTGCTCTACTTACTGACCTCCTTGGCTGCCTTAAGCCCCAGTTAATATTTCATCTTTTACTGGAAGTCTTATTCAACCTCTCTTAATTCTAGTGCCTTCCCTCTCTTAATTATTTCTATTTTTCCTGTATATAGCTTGCTTTATATGTCTATATACATATATACATATGTGTATATAGAAGGGTGTGTGTATGTGTGTGTTTGTGTGTGTATTTGCACGTCCTCTTTCCCATTAGATTGTAGGTTCCCTGAGAGTAAGGACTATATTTCACTCTTTTTGTATCCCCAGAGCTCAGCATAGAGTCAGCATTTTTGCCTACTATGCCTACGAAGTAATATTGATATCCATAATTATGGACATGGTAACTCTTAATCTTTACTTACCAGCTCTGTGGTAAATAAAGAAAACTTTAAAGATTACCATTTTGAAATAAGTAAAGTATACTCTGAAAAGACAGTTGAACTTTAATAAAATAATATAACCCACAACTAAGAAGCTGTTCTTTTTTAGACACTACCACATGCTACATTCTTGTAATGGCTTAGCATATATTATAGAATGCTTGTGAAAACTTTTCAAGTGCTAATGACAAGTTTGGAAGACTGAAGTTTTCTTGCTTCTTTTTGTGTGACTAGTCTAAGATATCTGAATCATATCAATAACCATCCAACTCTTGAAAACACTCAAAAAAGTACTGACTCAAACTATAAGCCATTCCATTTTTGGTGAGCATTTGCTATAAGGCTATCTTATGATTATCTCTATCTCTTTTCTTTCAAATTGAGTCCATTTCTTCTTGTTCTATCCTCAGGAAATGCCACCTTCTAAAAAAATAAAATTTCAAACATTACAAAAGTTATTAAAACACCCTTAAGCTCTCTTAATTAAAAGCTCATATTGCTTTAATGTTAATTTTTTCCCATCCTATTTGCTATACTTCTATATATTGCTTTGGATCCTTTTAAAATTATAAATATGTAAAATGGAAACAGAACCAGCAGCAGGGTGTGTTTTGTCGTTTCTTCATGCTATCTTACTATTAATATATTAGGGTGAAATGTATGTCCCTTGTGGCCAGGAACTAATTTTTTTTTGCATTCTTTGTGTCCTTAGTGTTTAGCACAGTATATGGTATATAGTAAGTGCTTAACAAATACTTGTTGATTGACTTATTAATGAAATGCAAGTTGACCGATTATGGTAATTAATGGTTACGTCTTTCCACATCTGTACTATTATTAATCCTGAATTTTTTCTGACATTAATTTCTAAGAAATCCATTTCCAATATTGACTTTTTGTAGTTTTTTCCCCCTCCATCAATATGTTATAATTTGCCTGCCTCTTTTTTAACTGTTTTTAACTACTGGCTTATTGTGCAATGGAACATTTTAGTTTTTAAGATATGAAGTGTTAGTACTAAAAAGGGACCTTTAAAATCACCTTCTGCCTTATCCAAAAGGACCAGAGAAGTTGTCTTGTTCAAAATCACGTAACTAGTCGGTAGCCAGTTACAAACCAAATCTGGTTTTCCTGACTCCCATTCTACAGATCTTTCCATTATAGCAGACAGCCTCTATAGATGTCAAGGTCATTTAAAATTCCAAATCTATCTCTATAATTCTTTATTCCAGTTTCTAGTTTGGCATCCTCTATTAAGCATGCCACATGCTCATTATTTCAACTTTCAAATAATAGATTGGTATCATTTGGAGAGGGAGACATTGCCACTTGTGGGAGAAAAAGAACATTTGGTGTTGCCACTAGGGTGCACCTGCTACTGGTGGAGAAAAAAAATGTTAAGAATGATTAGAAAAAAGAACATTTCACCTCATAACAAAATTAGAATATGTAGTGGTAATTAGAGTGGGGAAAACTCAGGCTTTTCATGGTGCTAAAAATTTATTGAGGGAATAGTACTTTCCCCAAAGGGTGGTACTTTTCCACTTATGGCCCTGCACCAGTATATATTACATAAAGCAAATGACTTCTCTTCTTCTCAAGTTCCCAGTTCTAGAGTCCTACTGATACAACAGCCTCTTTTGGTACCTAATCTTACCATCCCTTTTTCCATTATGACTGGGCCTGCAATAGGATTGACCTCTGCCTCCTACCTATCAAACTCTTCTAAATGGAGAATGCTCTCCTCCATACATTCTCTGAACTATTTTATCCCCAGGTAAAATAATCTCTAGTTATATCTGAGAGAATACACAAGCACCAAAGTGAAAACAAACTAAGAAAAAAATACTGGGCTAGATGAATGATCAAGTTATTCATAAAGTAAATGAGCCCCAAACCTATTTAAGGTCAGTGAGAGCTCATTTGAATTCAGTTATTGCATTAATATCACATTGAGGGAGCATAGGAAGCCTGTGATTTGAGCTCAGTGGTACATTCTATTGGCAAGCCGCCATGTTCTACACCAAATGTAACCTTTGCATCACCTTCTGTGACAGCTCCACATCCTGTACACTCAGATAGATGGGCTTTCTGCCTTTATTGCCATGGTAATGTCTTTATTTAGATAAATGTATTCTTTCTCAGCCAGAGGTAGAAAAAGACATTTCTGGAAATCCAATCTTTTTTCAAGGCCAAGAGAACAAACAAATTTCTAAGACTCTGTCATTAGAAGTGTTCACTTTCTCTGTTTCTGAACCTTCTGTACCAGATTTTCTCTAAATGTTTTCTCCTTAACTGGCTCTGAGTTTAGCTATCAGGCCACAGGACTTTACAGAATAGCTGCACAACTTGTATAGTCATAGTATATAACATAAGGAAAAACAATTCAAAATTATTCCATCATCTTAAAGCCCATTAGAAAGAAAAACAATTTGCCTTGCTCAAGACAGTAATACTATCATCATTAAGTCAAACAAATCTATTTGTGTGTATGGTTTTCCTCTTTAAAGATTATTGTGCAATAATCCTCTTTAAAGATATTGTATGAATTGGAATATTTAATATAATATCAGTTAGGGAAACATTGCTTTAAACTAACCATTAATGTTTATGTGTATCTGACTTTATGACCCTGTTTGGTTTTTTTTGTTTGTTTGTTTGTTTTGTTTTGTTTTGTTTTTGACAAAGATACTAGAGTAGTTGGCCATTTTGTTTTCTGGCTCATTTACATATAGAAAACTGTGGTTTTTATCTCACCCAGGATCACACAGTTCTAAGTGTCTGAGGCTAGATTTGAACTGATAAAGATGAGTCTACTTGATTCCACATCCAGCACTTTACTTATATTTAATAATAATCCATACTTGTCTGTTATAAACTATATAATAAGTTACTTGAGTGTAGTTAAAAACTACAGTGAGATATTTAGGATTAGGAATTAAGGAATGAAGAAATTGGGTTCTAATCTTTTTTTTTTTTTTTTTTCCTGCTTTACTACTGACTAGTTTGTGGGCTTGGGCAAGTATCAAACTCTTCAGATCTCAATTTATTTAACTATCAATTGAAAAACTATCAAAAGAAGATTTTAATGGGTCTCTTCTAGCCTAAAAATTTAAATCAGTGAATATTTATTAAGCCTCGTCTCTGTGACAATATTTTTTCTAGATATTGTCCTGCAAATAACAAATGAACCCCAGAGAGAGGTAACTAGGTATCTAGGTGGTGTAATGGATAGAATCCTAGACCTAGAATTAGGAAGAAATGAGTTCAAATCCAGCCTTAGACACGTTCTAGTTGTGTGATCTAGTTGTGTTCAAGTTAATTTCATTCCCTTTGTCTCAGTTTCCTCATCTGTAAAATGAGCTAGAGAAGGAATTAACAAATCACTCTTTGTCAAGAAAACCCCAAATGTGGTCAGGTAGAGTTGGGTACAACTGAAAAGATTGAACAATTCCAAATCTTAAAAGGGAGTTCAGTTTCTGCCCTTGGGGAATTTATCTTCT
Source organism: Sarcophilus harrisii (assembly GCF_902635505.1). Lineage (NCBI taxonomy): Eukaryota > Metazoa > Chordata > Mammalia > Dasyuromorphia > Dasyuridae > Sarcophilus > Sarcophilus harrisii. The sequence continues at coordinate 477,261,031 of NC_045426.1, forward strand.
GGGTGGCGAGATAAGAGATAAAGAGTGAAATAAAAAGTCAATACAGGATTTCATTTTTTTTCATTATCTATAGAATAAATTCAGCCTATTCGTTTTTTCCAAACATAGTAGAGGCCTTACATGACAAAGATGGGTTTTGTACCTAGCTTGAAGGTTACCCTGAGAGGACTCTTTTATGTGGAATTATGTTTTACTTGGCTTCTGACATAGGGAATGAATCTGAAAATTCTACATTTCCTGGTGATTCTCAAAAGACAGAATTCCTGATGTTCCTAAAGGGATTGGTAGCTCTAGGGTTTAAAATATGAATAAGTAGTAGACTGAGTCATTGCTTTCCTTTTTAATATTCCTATGGGAAAGGAGTAACTAAGTGGAGTTTTAGGGACACTCATTATTCATTGTCCTTTCTTCTTGAAGAGAACTTAGACATCTGGAAGATAATATCGAGACTAGCAAGTGAACTGTATTGAAGGGAGGGAGGGCTGTACAAAGTCACCAGCTTTATTTTCTCCTCCAGAGCCATTTAGGTCCAGTGGCAAAATAAAAATTAGGTTGACTGGAAATGGCCCCCTGTAGGGACACTAACTGCTTGGTGAATGAAGTGTGTATGGAAGGTTATACAGATTGAAGAGAGATTGAAAATCCAGAGCCTTTTATCCAGTGGGCACACAATAAATGTTAATAATTGATGCAACGGTGCTCAAAGTGGAACTGGGGCCAGCTGGAGGAGAAATTAAAGGCAAGAACCATAGGTGTCAAGAAGGTTGACAGAAGGAGGAAGCAGAATTAGCAGAGGGAATCATGAAAATCACTAGAAGGAAGAAAGAGGAGGGGAAAAGAGGTTCAGGATAAAATTTGCTAAATTTACTAACAAAGGCTGTAAAAAAGAATACTAATGAGATACATAAAAGAGCGCAGGTTTGAATATTAAGAAAAAAAGGACAAGATAATGTTTGAAATTTCATTCAGTGTATATTAAAAGTTTAATGAATTTAAAGAGATTAATTTTTATATTTAAGTAACTGTTCTATGGAGTAGCTCATCATGTACACAAGCCAGACATACAGACAGAATGCTCCTGTATGTTTGCATTGAACACCTGCTTTTAGTAAGTGCTTTCAATCTGAGACAGCCCCTCCAGTCCTGGGAGAATTAATTGGCACTTTGGGAGTTAATTGGAGCCATTGTAGCCTGGCTCCAAACTGAGAGGTAATCCTCCCTTGATAATTAGCATTGGTCAGGCTTTTTTTTTTTTTTTTTTTATTAGAATACTTCATCCAATTTATTGTCCCACAACTGAAATGTGTAATGGAGAACCTGGAGAAGGTCCAGAGGCAAGCAAGGAAAATGATTGGAAAATCAGCCCCATCAGAAAAAATGAAAGGAACTGGCTTTATTCAGTACTGAGAAGAAGGAATGTTATATAAATGACAATAAACACAGATATTATATAAATTATAGTAAACACCTTTCCACTTTTTTGTTATTCCTAAGGACATGACATAACCAGGTTCTGACATGAGGAATCTGTGTGACTTAAGCTGAGCTTCAGATCCTCTGTCTATTGGGAGGCAGGGAAGAGGACTAATATTTCTCCAAATCATTTATTTGTCAAGCATTGATTAAAAACTCATTATTATTACTTATCATGCCTTCTGGGATTTTGTCTTCTTGAAAGATAGTCTTTGAAACTCCAGCTTCCTCAATATCCCCTTCCTCCTCCTTCTGTTTGGAGAAGTTAGATGGTGGATAGTGGAGAGCTGATCCCAGATCCTTCAACAGGGGATCAAGAGTGGCCATCTCATCATTTTTCACCTGACTGTGCTCCTATGGACTTCATCATGCAACTTCTTTTTATATATTCTTCCCTTTTAGATTGTGAGTCCTGAGAGTTGTGTTTTGTCTTTCTTTGTATCTCAAATTCTTGACACAGAGCATAGTACACAGTAGGAGCTTAATAAATGTTTATTGTCTGAATGATCTATTATGTACAAGAATCTATTCTAAGACCTTAGAATATGAAAAAAACTGAAAATTAAACACTTTCCTTCAAGGAATTCATTTAGGGGTTAATGTGGAAAATATATACACAAATCAATTAAATATGTATTGTATATATATACACATATATATATGTATGTATGTATAGAAAGACAGATTGAGAGAGAAAGTGACACACAAAGAGAACAGAAACATACACACAGAGCACAATTCAAAGGCAGAGCATTGCCAACTGGGGAAAATGAGGAAAAGCTTCATTTCAATGGTAGCACTTAACTGAAAATTTGAGGACAGCTAGGTATTATCAGAGGTAGAGATGGAAGGGATTATTCTAAGTATCTCAGCATTTGCATCTCTTGGAGCATGCTGGACAGAGACCTGAAGGAACCATTCAAAGAAGTTTTTCCCAGAGTTCTGTCAGATTCCTAGGGCTCTTGGGAACTGTATGGCTCAATGTGCAGGGTTCTTTGAGATAATAAATAAGCCTCATTATTAGCAACTGATTAGGAAGCTCTGCTGACTCAGTGAGTGTTTAAAAAGTAATGAAATTGCTCTCTTTTCTCTTCCCATTTGCTGAATATAGCATGATTCTTTGAACCCTTTCCCGGGAGAAGTAGGGAGGATCTGGTTCCTTCTTCCCACTCTAACAGAAACAGCAAACTAAGAGAACAGGACAGTTAAAATACATGTAAGTTAAAGCACATGTGTGGGCTTAGAGGAATTCTGAAATTGAATTTAGTCTTCTGAAGGCCTCATCTATATTGTATTGTATTTCTTTGCCTGATCATAGGTGATAGAGCAGTGATATTGAGATGGACATTTCTAGCTTATTTGGGCCATCTTAGTTCAACAAGGTGCTTTGTATATATCTACTATAGCACTTCTTGGAGAAGATGATCACTGCCTGGAGAATAAGTCTAATAAGCACAATGTTTGATAAATAGTAAGCACTCAATAAGTATTTATTTATTATTAATTGGCTAATTTCTAGCCTACTTTGTCAAAATATAAGATAATTATTTGATTAGTTAACAGTAAGATGAAATGTGAAATGATTATTCTGCCATTTTATAAAATGCTTAATGTTCAGATAAGCAAGTTTCAACCAACAGAGAATTTGATAGTAGTACAAGTTATTGTTTCTTGTTAATTTTTCTTGGTCAATCTGAGCTTATGAATCTTTTGTGCTTAGTATTTTTTGTAGAGAAATAAATGACTATTGTTTTGAGCTACATTGTATATCGAGTACATTTTTACTCCCCCATTTAGGGAAGACCCAGACATGAACCAAACCAAAATTTTAAGTAATTTTCCACAGGGCTCTGAGGTGCAGTGTAAAGAGCCAAAGAATAAGAGAAAAGGGACTTGACCCTTCATTTAGATGAGCAGGATTTCTCAGGACTGAACCTCTCTCTGTGAGAGGGAAAGGGAAAAAGAAAGGATCATTATTTAGTAGCCTGTAGCATGTCCTCTTTTTGCTAGACAAGTAATGTGCAAAAGCATCGAGACAGGACAATATTATATAAAGAAAATAGCAACCAGGCCAATTTGGCTGAAATATAGAATGTGAGAGGGGGCATAATGTGCACCATCTACCTCTGAGTTGTTAGGGGAAAGAGTTAGTAAACTTTACCGGATTATAAAAAAGGTTGTTTATTATTTTTATATGATTATAGGAAGGTATTGGATGTAAGATTTGGGAAAAACTTGCTGACATGATACCAGAATTGGCCAGGTGCAGTAGTCTGTGCTGCTGAGAAGCTGAAGTTGTGGATTGGTTCAGCTCAGGAGTTCTGAGTTGCATTAGAATCAAAGTTGATGGGACAGCTACACTAAGTATATGGCACCAGTATGATGCTCCCCAGGAGTGAATTCCTACTTAAGGAGTATTCAATTGGTCCAGACATCCAGTGACTTCCTGGTTCCTTCGATTTCGAAGTCATTCATCAAGGCTCATACCTGGGCTTGCCTTCCTTTTGCAGTATTCCTGCTTCTGGGCATCAACCCTTCTCTTCATTTACTTCAAAATGTGCCCACATGGCAGCCCTTGATAATGTGATAATGACTTGTAAGGTTTTAATTTGTGAACTTTTCAAATTCCATGCTTGTGTTTTAGCAGAGACCTCTTAGAGATAGTTCTTTGGATGAAATCTCTGCTTTAAAACTTAAAAAAAAATCCTCAAACTATATAGGGAAGGTATCACTTTACTTTCCATATATGAAATATGATTGAATTGTTTAAAAAGTAAGCATTATTCTATGTAAAATAAAAGCCTGTTTTAAAAAGTGATGTTGTCTTTATATTGTATAGGAGAATATTTCACTGCTTTCTCTTCAGAAAGGATATTTCTTTTATTATTTGTTAGTCATAGTCTAATATTTACTAGTCTTTCTTTCCTCCATTAGAATCCTTCGGAAAGGGTTTTAAAAAATAAGCTTCGGGCCCTTTATATACTCAACTTGAGAAAGGTAGAAATGGAGTAAATACTGAAAACTTTTTTTTCCACTAGGGAGACTGACTGATCAGACTTAAAAAGGGATCTGGAAAAGTCCTTTGAGATTATACATACTGCTGGCTATTTGTCATCATATCTACTGTCTTCCCTTGGACATTTGTCCATATGGGGAGAGATAGAGCAATGTTGGTCCTTTGGGGTTGTTTTCTTTTGGCTTCTTTCTCCTTTTGTTGTGAGCTTTTGTCCTCTTGGGATTCATTTCCCTGCCTAACTCAGAATGGGTGGACCCTGAATGGTTCCCAATTCAGTCCTAAACTTTCCAGAACTTTTCAATGATTTTTCCTATGTAGCCAAGTCTGTCATTAAATCAATGCCCAAAGTAAAAAAAAAAAAAAAAAAGGTTTCATACAAATCAGTGACTAACTTTCTTGACTTCTCTTTGGCTTTTTTCTTTTGGAGTTCTTCTCCAAAACCCAGGATAAAATTATGTTAAATTCCTGTTCTCATTTTGATAGTTGTATGTGTAGCTTCTGAGAACTACTGACCTGATAGCTCATTAAAAACCATCTGGACTGCCTGGTTCAGAGCTACCTGAGTATACTGTAGCCCACCTGAAACTGTCAAGGCCTTCTTCATCTAAAGCTTCTCTTGCTCTCTGACGCATTTCCCTTTGGTTACTAGGCAACTGCAACACTTTATAGTCAGGACACATGAAGCTTGAGCCTGAGATATTGAGGAAAGGTTGAAAGGGAGAATGTTAGGGTTTAGTGAGGAGACAGTACTGACCTGGCAGAATATTTTTTTTTTTTGTCATTATGTAAGAGATTATGAAGGCTGAGCTTATATGGCAGGAAGCAGATGACTAATTGTACTGAAAACAGGTAAGCTTGGGTTCTACAACTCATATATACCATTAAAATGGAACATGGAAAACCTCTATAGAATTCCATTTATCTGAAGGAGAGAGAAATTCATCTGAGAAAGATTTGTGTTTAGAATAGAGTTGTAGAAGCTATGTACTTAGGAGATCATTATATACTTCAACAACAATACTATCTGATGATCAAATCTGATGGACGTGGCCCTCTTCAACAATGAGATGAACCAAATCAGTTCCAATAGAGCAGTAAAGAACTGAACCAGCTACACCTAGCAAAAGAACTCTGAGAGATGACTATGAACCACTACATAGAATTCCCAATCACTCACTCTTTGTCCACCTGCATTTTTGATTTCCTTCACAGGTAATTGTACACTATTTCAAAGTCTGATTCTTTTTGTACAGCAAAATAACTGTTTGGACATGTATACATATATTGTATTTAACTTATACTTCAACATATTTAACATGTATTGGTCAACCTGCCATCTGGGAGAAGAGGGGAAAAGTTGGAACAAAAGATTTTGCAATTGTCAATGCTGAAAAAATACCCATGCACATATCTTGTAAACAAAAAAGCTATAATATATATAAAGAAGCTATATACTTTAAGCTCCTCCTTTTTCTCAGCAAGTAATGAATCTCCAATTATGTCTCATCCCCAAATAATTAAAAGCAGTGTCATTGAAGCATAAACTTTAGCACATTTTATGGTATAGAAAGCCTTTATGTATAGGCCCTCTATTTTGTGTTCCACCATAATTATTAGGTATTTAAGCTTTCCTTTTATATGACGCATTTCAAATATTATTCTATCATATCAAGTTCAGAATCAATAAATTAAAAAGCAATTATTAAATGCCTAGTAAATCCAAGGTAAGAGAGCTAAGTGATACAGTAGATAGAGTGCCAGGCCTGAAGTTAGAAAGACTCATCTTCGTAAGTTCAAATATAGCTTCAGACAATTACTAGCTATGTGATACTTAACCCTGCTTGCTTTATATCCTCATCTGTAAAGTGAGCCAGAGAAAGAAATGGCAAAGGACCCCAATATCTTTGCCAAGAAAACCCTAAATAGAGGCATGAAGAGTTGGGAATGACTGTACAACAACAACTCACACTTTTACTTTTCTAATTGGAGGGCTGATTAATGATCCTTTCTCAAATCCTTCATTTAAAGAAAGAACCCAGGCCAATGATCTCTTCATTTTCCATCCAATCAGCATTGTTTTGCATTTTTCATTATTACCTTGTACAAGGTATCTCCCCTTCCCCAACTTTTCAGCTTCCTTTTGGATATTGTTTTCCTTCATTTCCTTCATTATATTGTATTTATTGATCATGGGTTTGGAAAGGGGATAGATTCAAGAGTATGGAAGAATCAACCAATCATATAGAATTACTAGGTCTTTGATCTGGGACAAAAATAAGTTTTGAGTTTGGGAGGCTGGGAGGATAATATCATTATGAATAGAAACAGCAAAATCAGAAGAGGAAACAGATTTAGGGAAAGAGGAGTGGAAATTTACTACCTGTATGATTTTGGACCTCTGGGTCCATTTCACCTCTGGGCCTCAGTTGTCTTTTGTGCATATGAAGGATGAGGCCAGACAGTCTCTAAAAGTTTCTTCTAACTTGAAATTCTTTGCTCCTTAATGAGTTTGATTTTGGACATGTTGAATTTGAGATACCAGAAGAAAATTCAATGAAGGCTATTTTAGATATCAAGGAAGGACACTTAAATATCTAGATCCTAAGAAGGTCTACATTAATTTTTAAACCACTACGCAAAGATAGAAGTATTTAATTACATCCAATCATCTAGGTTCATAACCTCAACATCATCTTTTTTTGTTCGTCACCACTTCTGCTTCTTCATTCAATAAATTACTGGAATCCTTGGATTCCATAGATCCACTATAACACATTTTACTTGCTTTTCTCTCTTTGATCACATAGATACTACCGTAGTTTAGGCCATTAACATCTCTCTTGCAGACTACTCTAGTAATATCCACAATTAAATTGCTTGCTCCCAGTCTCCCTCTCCAATTCATTTAGCTGCCAAAATAATTATTCTAACAGGCACATATAGTCACAATTCCTCCCTGTTCACAAGCTTTCAGTGATTTTCTATTGTTTTTAGGATAAATTCCTTGGTTTAGCATCTATGGTCTTCAAAATCTAGTTCTAGTCTACCTTTTCATCCTTATTTGATGCTATTTTGATTAATACATTCTCTGCCATAGCCAAATTGAACATTTAGCTATTTCTTGAGCTCAAAAAATTTCATCTCCCTTGTTGGCATCCATATAAACCATTATCCATGACTAGACTGAACTCCCTCCTCATCTAAAAATAGCTATACATTCAGTTCAAATGAGTTCAGGTGTCAAGTTCTCTGTAAAGTGTTCCACATGCATTCCCCTCTCTCCCACCCCTTTTTATTGTTTTCCCTATCTTCAAATTTCCCTCAATCATTTTATTTGGATTTCCCCTTTGTTTCCATCTACTATCTTATACTGTCTATGGGGTCTTTTTATTGCTCTATTTAAACACAAACTTCTTGAGGTCAAGGAATGTTTTTGCCTTTATCACTATATGTATCTTATACAGGGACTTGCTAAGTATTAGTTGAATAGAATTAATGGACATTAATGAATATAATTTCTTCTACTAATATACATGTATACTTTCTCAATCTGATAATTTGCTGTTATATATTTTGAATCCTTCCTGATGTTCTGCTGGGCATATGACAGTGTTCTGTTTTATTCTCTTTTGTTTTATATTTCTTTTTTGATTTTTAAAATAAAATGCATTAATAATGATGAAAAAAGAAAATAGCAGCTTCATTCTCTTAATGTTTCTTAATTTCTTTCTTCAAATTCAAAGCATCGAATTCAAATTCAAAGTGAAAGTACTTTTCCTTATTCACTTTCATGCCACATATCATCTCCCTTAACCCAACAAATTCCTTAAATTCAAATGAGCTTCATTTTCAAGACTTTATAAGGAGTGGCCACAAAGCACTTTGAATTTCAACATTATTTCTTTCTCATGATTTTTTTCTATTCTAGTTACCCATCTAAAAATATCATTTATTTATCTTTCCCAATACCATCTTGATATTTCAATGCCTCCTCTTCCTTATTACCACTTTATCTTTTCTCTTGTTTCCATTTGATCATTGCTCTTTGATAGCATCACACAAAGGTATAAGTGGCCATCTAACTGGCTTTTTTCTGCAATCTTATTTAATTTAGGAACTGCCTTAACTTTGTTATTTCAGTAAAGTTATTTTTCTTAAATGCATTCTACTTTTCCCCACTCCTTCCACATGGGCTAGTTAATGATCATAAATATGTATATAATACATGTATATATGTGTATGTATAGATAAAATATATTCATACATATATGTATGCAGATATACATATATTTAGAGATATATGTGTGTGTTCACATACACATACACATGCATACATATACCCCTTGATCATGAAAGTGGGAAAATAGTCTTGGGATGCTCTATGGCTACGTATTTTGTTGCCACAAAGAACATGATCTCATCAGGATTGAAATCTACTCCATGATAGTCCATGCCACTTCACAGTGTGTGACTTTTTTCCTTCCCATAAATTCTTCATAAAGAAAAAACATTTTCCCCATAGGTTTTGTGAATATTGTTGTAAGAGTTGGGCCATCCCTTGCTTTTATCACATGATCAGTCAGTCCATTTTGTCTTCTGTGATCATACATAATGATGTCTTTTATAGCACTTTCAAGTTCAGAGACTAGATTATGCCCTATCTTTGTATCTTCTTCTTATCCTGGCACATAGTAGGCACTTAGCAAATGCTTATTGACAGGTGCCTGTTATGTCATTGTAAATTTATACTCTTCTGAGGTAATTTTTTTTTGTTTGTTTCATAATATGCACCCATGTTGTTGTTGTTTATCCTTTGCTCTTGAAGAGGATCATGACATCCGGGGTTGGGGGGGTGATACCATGACATGCAAGTGAATTGGATTTGAGGGAAGGAGGGTTGAGCAGGGTTACCTGCCTCACTTTCCTCTCCAGAACCATCAAGATGACTGGAGATGGCCCTGGATGAAATGGGAGACCTGAGTCTTTTTAAGCTAAGGTCTTCAACAGGTCTTAGACTAAGGCTATACCCATTCAGTTATTAAGGCTAGGTAGAAATTGATGCAAAGAATGTCTTTCACCTAGCTTCCCCCCCCCAAAAAAAAAATTCTAAGTCAATAAATGAATGAAAACTTTCAAGATTTCTGGGCAAAGAAGAAATGGCTGCTATTTACATTTAATGAGTCAATCAGGTTTGTCCACCCATATAGCATCATTGTAAGATGTTTTTGTTTTGTTTTTGTCCAGACCTGTGATTTCATACATGTACCAAATTTCCCACTCCTTCCATAAATTCAACTACTCCTCAAATGCAACTACGCTGCAACTTAAAGTCTTAAAGAGTTCCATGGGGCACTATGATAAACACAAAGTTTGAGTGGGTTATATTTTGAACCCAAGTTTTTCTTACTCTAAAGCCCTCTATGCTGCCCCCCTCACCCCAGTAAAACTTTAAAATAAGCTCTCAGTACAGCTTGGGACCACTAAACAAGCTAAATGATTTCTTCCTACTAGTAATACTGCTTTGTAATATACAGCTCATCTTACATGGTATTCATATAGGCTTAAAAGATTCAGAGCTAGGGACCCCAGACATCTTTATTCCAACTCTCTCCCTTTGCAGAGAGGGAAATAAAGCCCAGGGGGTAAAGTGATCTGCTTAGGTCATACAAATGGGAATAGTAGAAGTTGACTTTAATGAAACTGTTATAACTACAAATTTCAGTGTTTCATTTGATAATCTCTTTACATCCCTTTCATTTGGCAGAGCTCTTGGTAAATATCAAGTGCTTAATAAATGCTTGTTGATTCACTGATTATATGATCATCCTATATAATGAGGTTTGCCTTAATGGCTGATGTGAGGTCTGGTCTGTCAAAAAAAACCTAACAAAGTTTGTCTTAGTCACTCATCTATTCTCTTTCAGTGTCATAGTTCATTTTCCATGGATACAGAAACATTCCAGGTAGCCTGCAGTTTTCAATGTGTGCCTATTCTTCCTGACCCATGATCTGGGTTTCTAGCTGTTCTCCCTCACAAAAATCTACCAGCCAGGGTTTTATGCCATCTTAGTAAGACATACATGTACACATGTAATACTACCCAGGTAACATATTTAATTTTTAACCAAAGATACAATTCCTTAACCCAAAAGACTATCTCTACCAATGTAAATTTTAAGGGATTTTGGAAGCACCTAAGAGAAACAAATCTAAAGGAATATACTTTTGCAGTTGAGAATTTTGGAACTCCTCAAATCATATGACCAAGATTGGAAACCTACTCCTGATCATGATGACTGGTTCTGTGTTTCCTCACTGTGCATGCTAGAAGACTTCCCCAGTCTTGTTAATGGCCTCAGCAAGTCAAATGATCAAGCCATTTATTTATTCTCTGAAAGCATTCCACACTGGATGTTAAAGGTTCAGCACTCATTCCTCCCACTGACTTTTTTTTTGTCTGTTTCCAATGGCAATAGGAACACCATGTCCTTTTGAGATGTAAATGCACTAAAATTGACAGCTGAGCGACCCTGCTGACCTCTGAGGAAGAGGGTAAAAAGAATAGTCTCCATAAATTTAAAAAAAAAAAAAAAAGAAAGAAAGAAGCCAGGCACTTCCACTCACAAATAACCCAGTGAAGAGCAAAAATGATTAAGTTAAAAGCTTCATTAGTACTAAGGAACTCCTGCAGACTGGAAATGCTAGAACAATGATGAAATATTTACTTGTCAAAGAGGACAGACATTTCTCTATGACACATCAGGTATTCATTAGAGCAAGTGCAGCCTTGCTAAATAGTATGCCTGTTCATAAAGTATCTTTGGTAGCAACAGCCATAACTTACAGAAGGATGTCTAATCATTCAGTTGTGGAGAGAAGATGCATAATCGAAGAAATCAAAAGGTTCTGTATTTAAATATGTATGTTGAGATGAGTGATATCCTAAATAGGAGATCACTGAAGACAGAGTCTTCATATTAGATTGAGTTGTGCTAAATGTCAAACTACAAAGCCAGTAACAAAATAAAACCATATCTGGCAAAGCTTTTTTGCAAATTCTAAACTGACTCATGTTAATATTTGTAACAATAACAAGTCTGCACTGTTAGTAAGAACAGCCAACAAGATTATTTTAAGATGACTAAAATGTAGAATGATGGCTTAAAAAAAAGACAACTACCAACTTGTTTCCTAGGTAATATTTATTTCCTTAGAAATTCAAGTTTTCTTTGCAACATTGAGACACAGAGAGAGAGACAGAGACACAAAGCCAGGGAGAGAGAAAGACAAAGAAACAGACATGGAAATAGATACAGAGCCGCAGAGAGAGATAGAGATAGATGCAAGACAGCCACAGAGAAAGATTAAGTGCATGTGAACTTCTGCTAGAAGGAACTACTAAGAATATAGGCTTTTCATTTGGTCTTCAATGGTGACTTTAACAGTAGCCCAACTTGATTTTCTTATATTTTTAAAGGGCATTTAAATTAAAAAACTCAGGGGAACTTCATTAAGACAAAGTACCTCTAAATGTATGCAAATCACCACCATGGTTTGATTTATAATATCTTTGCTCCACATAGTTATAGTAAATTAAATCTAAACACCCTTCAAATTATGAGAGAATTAATCAACCTCTTTCTGAAATTAATCAAAAAAGTGTAACTGAAACATTACCACCAATAAAACTAGATATATTCATCAGGTCACTATCATTTCCCCTATTATATTAATCAATATTTATATATGGATACAAGTATGACTGAATCTCTGGAAATTCACAACGCTTTACATGATATAAAGAAATCCTCATTGTGAAGATTTGACTCAGGGAGCTTGAGAAAGTTGTTCAGCTTTTCAGTTCCAACTCTCTGTAAACTCTCCTATTTTTGAAAATTAACATCAAAGAACCCTTATTTCTTTGGTATTGGAATTCCCTCATCTAGACAAATCCCTTGTTCATAGTCAAATAACTAGACTGAGCCATGTCTAGGATTGGCTATCTTCCTAATCCCAAACTCAACACTCTAGCCACTGTATCACACTAAATCTCAATTCTATGATTGATTTCACGAAAGTATAAAATGTTAAAGCTGGAAATACACTTGAAGACTATCCAATCCAACTACTCCATTATATGTATAGTTAAATTAAGGCCTAGAAAATTGTGTGACTTGGCTACAATTATATTACCTTGGTCCAAATCTAGGCATTTCCTCTGAAAAAGAGATCAATTTGAATGGAGAAGATACCCTATAAGTTTAGAATAAGAAACAGTGTTGATTATAAACTATCCTTGAGTTTTATACAAGCCAAATATATAGGAGAAAAAACTAGAATCAAGTTGGAAATTAATGGCAGAATAACTATTTTTTAAATATTTAGAACTTCCACTGATATCTGTCAAATTAATGCAAGATACCAGCCTAAGGCAGTTCTGGCACCCACAATTTATTTGTTCATAATGCTACTACCATGGAAAGGTAATTAAGGAATTTGGTTTAATTTTTTTGTTGTTGTTAAGGCCCTTAGGCCAAAGAATTAGTAAAAATCTTTTCATGTAACATACATAGCATAAACTAAATCACAAAAAATTACAATGTTAACTCAAAAGTGAAATTATTCTTAAATTTTATTCTTATTATAAATAAAATATTAGATTTTCAAAATGGTATTCTGATTGATATACATTTGACAATGCATTGTTCTGGTGCTAAAATAGTTTTTTATTGAATGAGGGAATGATAATCAAATGAAAACATGAGTCAAAGTCAAGTCAGTCATAAATGTCATTCATTTTATGACCTTGGACAAGTCATCTCTCTAAAATCTAGAGTGAAAATCTAAGAGTCCATAAAACTGTCAATGATACAAATACTACAGTGATCTAGAATAAAGTTTCCACCTTGGTTACCTTGTCTCATTCACCCTTTAATATATTTAATTATTTCTTCTTTTTCTTGTTATTGTTGTTCTTCTTGTTCTTGTTCTACTCCTCCTTCTCCTCTTCTTCTTCTTCCTTCTCTTCTTCCTTTTCCTTTTTCTCTTCCCCTTCCTCCTCTTCCTCCCTCTCCTCTTTTCTTCTTCTCCTTCTTTCAAAGCTGTGACTTTCATCACCACAGGGAATTTTCTTTGAGGAATTCCCTTGGTTAATGTAGATCAGCAAATATTTTGCAATTCATACTTTTAGCAAGTGAGTGGTTAAATGGTTTGCTCTATAGCACATAACCAGCATGTGCCTGAGGCAAGATTTGAATTCAGGCTGCACGGACTCTAACATTAGTCTTCTATCCATTTATGCATATATTTGTATCAGTATTCATATGATGGTTATTAGGACACTCCTAAATATTATGATACTATGAAATTTGTTTAATGATAATCACAAAGAAAACTCAGAGAAGAAGATATGTTTTTTCGCAGGGGTTACACCCAGAGGTAAATATTTAATAAGGAGCTGTCTTAATATTACAACACTTAATGCTTATCTGTATCATTAATATTTTTCTATCGCTTTTGTAAATCTATAAGTTATCAACAAAATAGTGGAAGCCCTAGTTTGTAGCATTTGATAGTTTCTATGGTATAAATGTTCACCTTGAAAATTTAACCATCAGATACTATATTCCAAGTTGCAACATAGATTCAAATTAATTCCACCAACAGAAACAATGAAGACAATTGGGAAAAGGCTAATCAATGCCCGATATTTCTATGTCAGTTTACAAATTAAAAGGCACTTTCATGAACATGATCTCATTTGGTTCGCTCTGTGAAGTATCCAAGATACACACTATTATCCCTATTTTGCAAAATAAAAAACTGAGCTTTGTATCAGTTAAATGACTTTCCCAAGTTCAAATAACTAATAAGTAGCAAAGCCAAAATCAGGGTACCTAAAGTCTACCACCTTGCTTTAAAAAAAATTAAATTGTAAAATAAAATTCACTAGTCTTAAACTTTGATACTTTTTTACACAAAGAATATTAAGGAGATACAATCTAATCCCCAGCTTAAATTCTCTCACACACACACTCACCTAAAACTCTATGAAGGCACAGCAGGAACTTTCCAAAACCATATATTTTTCTGTTCTCTGAAATGGCAGCTGACTATGGAACTTAAAGGTTTCCAAGCACTTGGTCCAAGGAGTGGGTAAATCCTAATTATCTGCAATGGAGAAAAATATACTACTAATTAGCTAGCCAACTCCACACTGCCTTATTTACTAACAGAAACAGCAAATCAAATGCAGAAGGCCTAGATAAATGGAACTTATATTTCTGCACATTTGTATAGTATGTATAATGTAAATGACTTATCCTAATTGGGACACATATTATATTCCCTCAAAAATCACAACAGCTTGCATTTACACAATACTTTTTGATTTATAAAGTGCTTTCCACAGATAATGCTGTGAGCACTAGTGAAAGTAATATTTTCTTCATTTTACAGATGAGGAAACTGAGGCACATTGTGATGAAATTACTTCCCCAGAGTCTCAAGGCTAGTGTCAGAGTGAGAAATTAAACATCTTCAGCAGGAATAGTGCTTTTACCACTCCATCACATTGTTTCTCTATGTTGCTATTTTTACTGTTATTGCCATTTCCTTCTTTAGCCCATTTTACAGATGAGGAAACTAAGGCAAACAGGGTTAAATGACCTATCCTGGGTAATAGAGCTAGAAACTATATGACATCTTCCTGACTACAGGCTTGGTATTCTCTGCCACCTAACCATCCTACTTTGCTACTTAAATATAGACTCTAAGAATATTAGGGATAGAAATTATTTCAAGGATTAGTTAGTTCAAGGCATTGTAAATAAGTAAGGAAATTGAGACTGAGAGAAAAGAAGAGAATTGCTGAAGATCAGTCAATTAATGATGAAGTCACTATTTCAAACTCAAGCATCATGATTCTTAGTTTGGTGTTCTTAGCATTTAAATACTCAAAGAAAAGGAAGACATATATTGTCATTGTTCTAATTTCCCATAAGAAAATATGCTGATTTTAAACATACTTAAGTTTTGTACAGATGTGTGGGAAGAAAAACTTTTTAGAACTTCTACTGATACCTGTTAGACTAATGTAAGATATCAGCCTAAGAAAGTACTGGAATAAATCCATAACTATCTGTGACTACCACAGGAAGGTAACTGAGTATCTATCTTGGTTCAAAAATTTTCTTTAGGGTTTTTAGAACACAGAATCAATAACTGCGAATTTTGTTTCCTTACTACAAAGTAAATGTGATTAGTATTGAAGATAGGGCCATCCAAAAAATGCCATAACAAAATTTTTTAAAATTGTGAGTAGATCAGCCGCCAAGATAAGTAGCAGAGTCATAACTAACAATTTTGGCACCAGGGGCAATCAGTATAAAAAATTTCTTCAATTACTTTTAAAGATAACTTTAGTTTTGAGGGTGATCATCCCTTGGGCATCAAGACAACAACTCCTATGGAGAAAGCAGAGCTAAACCAGAGTAGGAGCTCAGATATTTCAGCCAATTATTCTTCCTAACATGGTGTTAAATTCTTCTAATTTTCCCTCCCCCCCATAGGTTATACATGCTTTCAGTGAACTCTGAATTTTGGCATTAGGGGAGAAAGCTGCACTTGCCCCAACTGGATGAGGCAATTCTGATGAGAAGACAAAATATGCAATAGAGACATACATCAATAGTCAATAGAACTGATCATTCTAATACATAAAACTTATAATAAAGTTTACCTAAAACACATATAATATTATACATATTCATTGTATCACATAGTAATTAGATATAAATGGTAAAAAATTTCATGAATTGTGGCAGTCAACATTATTTTCACATAGAAAAACTATAAAAAGTTTAACCCTTTTCATCTTGTTTTTGTGCCAGAATTTGTAAATATTTTAATATCAACAATTTTCTCAGGTGCTAAACATCCTGATTAGGCAAAACTTCAATTGGAATCTTAGCTCAGTTAATTATTACCTCTGTGCCCTTAGGCAAAATACTTTAGCTTTAAGGTTTCTATAAAATGATGGAATTGGTCTAGATGGCCTTTAAGGTCTCATCCAGCTCTAGCTGATTATAATACTCTAATTATCATCAACATCAGACTAACAATTATCCATGTTAAAAGGCAAAGGTCTGGGAAACTTGTATTCTAGGAGTTTTGGCTACCTTGTGCTTGACCTCCCCAAGGACAGATGTTTCCTTTAGTGATTTCTTAAGGTCCCATGATAAAGCCAGTTCTGTTAGGGGTTCCTTCCCCTTCCTGCCTCTACCTACATTCCCTTTACATGAGAACTTGGTGTTTAAGTACTAGTAGACTTGAAAGAGTAAAATTTCAGAGTCAACCTGGGAATGAATGAGGGGGGAAAGGGCAAAAGGAGGCTTAAGAAGGATTGGGGGAGCGGAGAGAATTGAAGAGAAAGAGAAAAAAAAAGAAACACCCTTCTTGACCCAGCCATTAAATCAGCCTAAAATGTTTGAAGCAAGTTTACCTTCAGAATCAGTCTTAAACCTTGTAGGTTTCCTTCTTCTAAAATACAGAGCTGACACTTAAAATACAGTGTCTTCCCCATTTGCTTCTGTTTCTTGGTGTTTCTTTAAGTGGAGATAACTCAGCCTTCCACAATTAAGGATAAGAAGCACAACTTGCAGGAAACTATAACATTGGTATAAAAATTATTCTTAATAATAAACTCAATAAAAATTTTAAAAGACCATTTTGGTTTTGAGCAAGAGGTTAGAGATGATAAAGAATTTGGATGTCTAAATGGTAATGGGAAAGGAACACTAACAGGGAGAAAAGAAAAGGGGATGTCATAGAGTGCATAATATTGCTCAGGTCTCAGTTTTACTTGCATCTAATCTATGATAGGAAAAAAAAACTATACACAATTCATAATGGTACATAATAATGATCTTTCCCCACAGCATGGGTCTTCATCTCTACATGCTTGGATTATTACAATAGCCTGCTGGTTTATCTCCTGGCCACAAATCTCTCTCCATTCCAGTCAAACCTCCATTCAGTAAAAGTGATTTTCCTAAAGTGCAAATGAATTATGTCCCCTTCATCTGCACCCTCATACCACCCCTCCCTACATAAACTAGAATGGCTCCCTGTCATTTCCAATATCAAACATAAAATCCTCTGTTTGATAGTCAAAGCTCTCTATTACCTAGCCTCCCTTCCTTCCCTAATGTACTTCCCTTGCTGTTCCCTACATTGGCAGTTTTCATTAGCTGTTCCTTAACCCTAGACACTCTTCTTTCTCATTTTTGCCTGGTAGTTTACCTGATTTCCTTCAGCCTAGCTCAAATCCCATCTTCTACAGGAAACATCTTCCAATCTTTCTTAACTACAATGCCTTTTTTGCTGATTGTTTCCTTTTTATCCTGTATATCACTTGTTTGTACATATCTGATTGCTTGTTAACTCCCTTATTAGATAGATCTTGAACTTCTGGAGAGTAGTAACTTTCTTTTTTTTGCTTTAAAAAAAAAAAACCCTAGAGCTTAGCACAGTACCTGGCACATAATGGACACTTAATAAATGCTTACTGAATGATTTATCCACCTTTTCTTTTGGGATCTATCTTTTCCCTTGAATAAGGTTTTCTTCCTCATTCTCTTCTCTTTGCTCTTATGTTTGCCTTCTCATCATTCTCATGCTATAACCTGAAATCATGGTCCCTCCCAAGGTCAGTTCTAGTCCTTTTTATCTTTAGAGTGATCTGCCATGTTGCTAGTGCTCTTCCCATTCCAGCAACAATTACTTAGTATTTATTCAGAATTTTCTATTTATTTATCTATAAATGTGTATCTTCTCACCCTCATCCCCAATATAAGGAAAAATCCTTGGGGAGACATTTTTGTCTTTGTGTCTTAGTTGCCAGCACAAAGTCCAGCATCTGATCAATAAACATTTATTAAGTACTTATTACATTCCAGGCACCATAGAAAGCACTGAAGAAAAAAATGCAAAAATGAAGCAGTCCTTTTCCTTACATTCTATATAGAGAGATAGCATGTTGAAATATAGCAGGATTTGATCCTTGAAAGTCCAGGACCTAATCATAGAAAAAGAGCCTCTTAGGAGGTATAAAAATGACTGTAAAAATGGAGCCATGTCAGGTGATTCCTTTATGAGGTACAAAGGGATTTGAGTGAATTAGAAGGGAAAAAGTGTGGTAAGATGATCAATGATTGGCTCTGCCCCTAGTTGAACTTTAAAAGTCACTTTAGTCAATTTAGAAGGAAGTTAAACTTGAAGAGAACAGATCCTGACTAGATCCATAGAAAATGCAGAAAATTTGAGCTGAAGAAAGGGAAGCCATGGATATCTGTAAAATTAGGAAGGAATCTTTAAAGCATAACAGTTGTTAGAAAAGTTTGGGGAAGGATATACTCTATTGAGAGAGACATATGAGTGTCATTTGCTTATAAGATAGTGTTTGATGTCAGTCTTAGACTCTCATGGCCATTAAGAATATTGAGCTACTCAAAAATTTCTAAAGTTATCAGAAAGTTGAACTTGAGGGACCATGTCAAAACTGATGAGTACTTATCCAAAGGATCTCTTGGACAGCAATTGAACAGATCAAGATTCTTCATTGGGTGTTATAAAATCAATTACTCAGTCAACCAACAAGCTTACTATGTGCCTAGCACAAGAAACCAAAAATGGCTCCTGCCCTCAAAGAGCTTACTTTTAAATGGGGAAGAGAGTACATATAAATCAAAACATACAGATAAATGCAGAATAGACAGAAGTAATCTTTGAGGAAGAGTAAGGGCCAAGAAATGTACTCCAAAAAAGATGGCACTTTTAAAAAGGAAATTAGGGAGTCTAAGAGGCAGACCTTGAAAAGAAGAGGATCCTAACTATGAAGAAGTCAAGGAATGCCTGATTTTTATAGTGAAGGACTATAAAGTTTGTCAGTATGGATGGATTGTAGAGTATGGAGATGGCAGCAAAGTATAAGAAAACTGGAAAAGCAGACAGAGGTCATGTTGTGAAGAATTTTAAATGCCAGCCAAAAGATTTTATATTTGATCCTGGAGGTGCAGGGAGGCACTGCAATATATCAATAAGGGAAGTTGACCCATCAGATCTACAATTTCAGAAAATCACTTTGGTAGCTGAATGGAAGATGAATTGGAATGAGGAGAGACCTGAAATAGGGATACTAATTAGGAGGCTATTGTAATAGTAAAGATAAGAGGTGATGATGGACTAAATTAGGTTATCCACAATTTGTGTATAGAGAAGAGACAGTAAAGAGAGATGTAAAGGAAAAAATTGAATGATTTGGTAAATGAATTGGATAAGTGAAAGTGAGAGTGGGGAGTCAAGTGACACTGAGGCTCCAAGCTTGAATGACTGGGAAGATGGCAATACCCTCTACAGTAATAGTAAGGTCATACTTAACAAATTCATGATGTGATCTATCTATCATCCAGCTATCCACCTATCTATCTATCTATCCATCTAACTAGCTAGCTATTTGTCTATCCATACATCTGTGTATCCATCTGTCCATCTGCCCATTTGCTCATTCATCTATCTATCCATCTCTCTGTCTTTCTCTCTCTATCCATTCATCTGTCCAGCCAAACATCCATCCATCCAGCTATCTATCAGTCTATCTAGCTACCTGTATATCTGTATATCCATCTACCTATCTGTCCATCTGCCCATCCATCTATTTATCCATCTCCCTTCATCTCTCCATCTGTTAATTACTCTGTCTCTGCCCATCCACTTGTCTTCCTGTTTGTCTGTTTATCTATTTATCCATATACCTACTAATCGGTCTATCCATCTCTTCTTCTCCTTCCTTCCTTCCCCTCTCTCTACCCACCTGTCTATTCTTCTGTCTGTCTCTCTCTGTCTATGCATGTATCTCTTTCTATCATCTATCTTTCTATGCACCTATCTACCTATCCATCCATTCAAATATCTACCATCTATCTATCTATCTACCTATCATCTATTCAATTTAGCTACCTGATAACTAAATTATCATTTTAAAAATAAAGTTTTCTGGGATCTCTAGAGAAGAATGTTATCAAGCAGGAATGGAAGAGTTTGAGAAGACTTCTTAGGATAGCATTTGGGTTTAAATTTATTCCACAGGCAAGGAGCTGGATGATGTTTTAGGCCAAAAAAAATATTGGCATGGGCAAGACAGTAGGAAAATACAATTCATGTTCAGCAAATAAAAAGTTTGTTTGCCTTGTAAAAGGACATAAAAGATAGGGTTGCTGGACCAAACTATAGCTATATTTGAATTCCAGGAAAAAGGAGATTGAAATTTATTCAGAAAGAAAAATAGAGCCAATGCATAGTTTTGAACAGAGAAGTGATATGATCATATTTATACCTAAAGTATTATTTTAGAAATTGTAAAAGGATGGGTTGTTGAAGGAAGAGTTTGGCACTGATTTGTTTTAGCAGATATCTCAATCTCAGTATATTGAAAACGGAACTCATTCTCTATGCCCAATACATTCTCTTACAAACTTTCTTATAATAGTCAAAGGCTATGTCATCTTTCCAGCTGCTCACTAACTTTGGTGTCATCTTCAATTCTTCACTTTTTACTCATTTTACATACGCAATGAGTAGTCACATCTTGTCATTTGTAGGATTACTTAAAAAAAAAAGTCATTGAAGAAAGCAAAAGGAAGGCCAGAAGGAAACAGATAAGCCAGCTTTGAAGGTTATATCTTGAGTTTATTATATGTTTAAGAATAAAACTATATGTAAAAGGAAAAGCAAACTGTACATAATAGATGTGCTCTTTTACGGTGTTCTTTTATTCTTCTCCTTTGCATATGGAAATGCTCGTGCTCTTTGATATAGGTAAAATTCATAATAAAACCTTTAAAAATAAATTTAAAAACCTTTTAAAAGAATTTTAAATATGGGTTGGATAAAATGACTTTGGAAATCCATCCAACTCTGCATGAAAACATGATTCTTTGGTTTTAGGTAATTTATTGCAACTCCTATGTAATTACAGAATCCCACCTATTAAATAAGTTCTTGAGAAGTTGTCATTCAGTCATCTTCAGTGACAAGGAATTTGTTATTTCATTTTCAGACAGCCATCATTTTTCTAAAATCTTTTTCAGACTGACAAAAAAAAAAAATCTGCCTCCATATAATTGCTACTTATTAGTCTTAGTTTTTTCCTTTGGAGAGCTGCAGTAAAAAAAAAAAAAAAAAAATTATCTTTTTTCTACAGAGCAGCTATGCAGATATTTGAAAACAACTATCATTTCTTCTCTAATGTTTCAATTTTTCAGACTCAACATGCCAACCACATTTAACAGATCCTTGTATGCTATGATTTCAGTCTTCTATCAACGGATGTCTTTTTAAAGGACTAAGGATTGATATGAGAAAGACCTTAACCTTGTGCCTGAGAACTTTTTAAAAAATATTTTTTATAACTGCATTTTAAATAATTAATTTCAGAGTTAGGTGAAATAGGGAGTAGAGTGCCAGGCTTAGAATCAGGAATTTGTTATTGTTTAATAACTTCAGTTTTGTCTGACCCCATTTGAGGTCTTCTTGACAGAGATACTGGAATGATTTTCCATTTCTTTCTTTAGCTCATTTTACAGATAAAGAAAGTGAGACAAACAGGATTAAGTAACTTGCCTAGGGTCAGAGAGCTATTAAGTGTCTGAGGTTAGATTTGAACTCAGGAAGATTAGTCTTCCTTATTTCAAGCTCAGTACTCTATCCATTATGCCACTTTGCTGCCCTCTTATTCACATAAAATGTTTAAATTTTTTACATATTGTATATACACTTAATAGTATATATACTTAATAATCCCACAAAAATTTGGGGCCTCATACAGTTAATAACTATGTGACTATGTGCAAATCTCTTAACCCTATTTGCTTCAGTTTCTTGCCCTGTAAAATGACAGAGAAGGAAATGGCAAAGCATTCTAGTATCTTTGCCAAGAACACCGCAAATACGGTCACAAAGAGAACTGAATTGTTTTCTTTTGTAATCTTATGTGTTTCATTTTATGCTTTTGAAATCATTATTCTGAAAAGGTCCTTGGCTTCCCCAGCCTACCAAAATACAAAAATAGGTTAATAATCGATAGTCTATATAAAATAAACCCACACAAATGGTCAGTATTTCTATATATTACTGACAAAGCTCAGCAGCAAGTGATAGAGAAATTCCATTTTAAAATAACTGTAGACAAAATAAAATATTTGGGTATTTACCTGCCAAGAGAAACCCAAGAACTATATGAACACAATTACAAAACACTTCTCACACAAATAAAGTCAGATCTAAACAATTGGAAAAAATATTAATTGTTCATGAGTAGGCTGAGTTAATGTAATAAAAATAACAGTTCTGCCTAAATTTGGCTTACTTGTTCAGTGCCATACCAATCAAATTGCCAAAAATTATTTTATTGAACTAAAAGCCAATAATAACAAAATTCATCTGGAACAACAA
This sequence comes from Sarcophilus harrisii, assembly GCF_902635505.1. Classification (NCBI taxonomy): domain Eukaryota; kingdom Metazoa; phylum Chordata; class Mammalia; order Dasyuromorphia; family Dasyuridae; genus Sarcophilus; species Sarcophilus harrisii. Next base: position 477,284,030 of record NC_045426.1, read on the forward strand.
AAGGCCAAGAATATCAAGGGAATTAATGAAAAAAATATGTAAAGGATGGTGGTTTAGCAGTACCAGACTTAAAACTATATTATAAAGCAGCAATCATCAAAATCACTTGTTACTGGCTAAGAAATAAAGTCGTAGATTAGGGGACTAGATTAGATACACACAATACAATAATCAAGGCACACAGTAATCTAATATTTGATAAACCCCCAAACTCCAGTTTCTGGGATAAGAACTTACTATTTAACAAAATTTGCTAGGAAAACTGTAAAATAATATGTCAGAAACTTGGCATAGACTTACATCTCATACTCCATACCTAAACAAGTTCAAAATGGGCACATGATTTGATGATAAAGGGTGATACCATAAGCAAATTAGAAGAGCAAGAGATAATTTACCCATCAGATCTTTGAAGAAGGTAGGAATTTATGACCAAAGAACTAGAGAACATTATGAAAGACAAAATGGATAATTTTGATTACATTAAATTGAAAAATCTTTGCACAAACAAAACTAACAGAAACAAGATTAAAAGTGAAGTACAAAATGGGAAAAATTTTTATAGCCAGTGTTTCTGATAATTTCTGAAATATATAATAAAATATATAAAGAACTGTTTTAAATTTATAAAAACACAAGCCATTCCCCAATGGGTAAGTGATCAGAGGATATGAACAGAAAAATTTCAGATTATGAAATTAAAGCTATTTATAGTCATATAAATAAAATTTTCTAAATCACTATTGATTAAAGAAATGTAAATTAAAACAACTCTGAGAAACCTTGCATCTCAGATTGGCTAATGACAGGAAAAAATGATAAATATTGAAGAAGATGTGGGAAAACTGGGACACTAATACATTGTTGATGGAATTGTGAAATGATTCAACCATACTAAAGAGCAATCTGGAACTATACCCAAAGGCCTATCAAACATACCCTTTGACTCAGCAGTGCCACTACTGGATCTGTATCACAAGGAAATCATAAAGGAGGGAAAAGGATTTACTTGTTCAAAAATGTTTATAGCAGTTCTTTTTGTGGTAACAAAGAATTGGAAAATGAGTAGATGTCCATTAATTGGGGAATGGCTGAATAAATTGTAGTATATGAAGGTAATGGAATATTATTATTGTATAAAAAATGATGAAGCTGATTTTAGAAAGGCCTGATTTTAGAAATGAACTGATGCTGAGTGAAACAAGCAGAACCAGAATTGCATTGTAAACAATAATAGCAAGCATGTACAATAGTCAACTATGAAAGACTTGTTTCTTCTCTGTGTTCAGTGATCCAAGGTGATCCCAATAGATTTTGGATGAAAAATGCCATCTGCATCCAGAAAAAGAACTATTAAGATTGAATGTAAATCAATATATGCTGTGTTCACTTCTTTTTTCTGTTGTTTTTTTCTCCCATGGTTTTCCCCTTTTAATCTGATTTTTCTCTCCCAACATAATTCATAAAGCAGTGTGTATTTTAAAAATCAATCAATCAATCAATTAATTAAAAAAAAACCCTGGTCTATACTTACTTCAGATTATCAATATCCCTATCATAAAACATGATGTCCAGAGTTGAGCATCATAATCTCCATGTAGCTTCATCGCATTTGGGATACTATACAACTATTACTGCTAACTAAGACATAACTTTTTTTGATAAGTCAACTCACTCTGACTCACCCCGAGCTTGCAGTCCACAAAAACAAAATACAGCAGAAACAAAATCCTTCTTCATAGACAACTCCATCCTTGTGTAAGTGCTTTTTTTTTTTTTAAATTGAGGTACAAGCCTTTATAGTTAACCCTCTTCAGCTCTGTCTTGCTAGATTCAATATGTCATGTTTAGCCTGTTAGGATCTTTTTGGTACCTCTTTCTGTCATCCTCTATATTGCCCATCTAGTTTAGCGTTATTCATAAATTTAATAATCCAGGATTCTGTCCACAAACAGAATTTCTGTATGACTGCTGTTGTATCTATATCTGTTATATATCACTATCTATTTAGGAGAGATACAAAAGACAAGTATTTAAAAAAGACATCTGCTTTCATCCTGGAACAGTCTAAATAAACTATGAGTGAGGGAGTGGCAAAAGGAAGCAACTGTTTTCTTCTTTATCAAATGCTGATTTTTAAAAAATTTGGCTATGTTAATTACAATTGACCATTCTCATACAAAAAAAAAAAATTCTGAAAATTTTTCACTCATGTTTTTAAGTTGTTTTTTAGTCATGTCTCATTCTCTATGATCTTATTTGGGGTCTTCTTGCTACAGATACAGGACAGGTTTGCCATTCCCTCATTTTACAGATGAGGAACTGAGACAAACAGGATTAAGTGCCTTGACCAGGGTCACATTGCTACTAAATGCATGAGACAAGATTTGAACTTATCAAGATGAGTCTTCCTGATTCCAAGCTCACTTTCTAGTTTCTATACCACTTAGCTGCCCTTTTTACTCATAGGATGTTTAATTATTTTACATACACTTAACAGTACCACAAAGACAAATTCTGCCACCATGTTCCTAAATATTATTATCACAGAAGAACTATTTTTTTTTTTTTTTTTTTGCAAAACATCGATAGTCTAAGCAAACCAGGCATCCTAAACCTTCAGAAATACATAGGCCATTTTTATGGGACGTACTTTTACAAAGGAATTACAAAGGAAAAATAAACTGAGGAGGCCAACACAATTGCAAACCATCTTTCACTGTTGCAGAAGTGTTCTAAAATTTAGTCCTCTCAGGTCCAAGAGCTTCTTCCTGATATGACCTTTGAGGAATGAAAGTTAAATAATAATGAACTAAAAAATACCATATCTAAGGTCTGGCTTAATTATAGAATGATGATGTGTATCTAAGGTTTAAGCTGTTCTCCAAAAAGGTAAATGATTTTGAGAAAAAACAGAATGATTAATGTATTTTTGTTGAAACTAGGAAAAAAATTTCTTCAACCTTTCTCCTCACTAACATGTTGACCAATCTGTTATAAATCAAAGGACAAAGGATACTTGGCTTTGAATACTAAAATAAAAATATAGCCATCAATTGGGGGTAAGACAAACTATCTTCCTTACCTTTATGGAAAACGGGATAATAGCATTTACTAGTTGCTCATATATTTCTGTATTTGGAGGAAACAGTACTGCTTGGAGAGAGAGTTGGACATGGGGCCAGGAAGACCTGAGTTTAAATTTATACCAAAGACATCTAAGTAGTTGTATGAGGCTGGGCAAATCACTTAACCACTGTCACTGATTCTTCTACTATAAAACTGCAGTTACCTTGCAATGGTATTGTAAGGCTCAAAGGAGATAATAGTTGTAAAAAAGCTCTTATCACAGTGGTTAGCACATAAATGCTTATCTCCTTCCCTTTATTATAATATATAGAATAAAGAATTCTCAAGTAAAGAAACTCCCTCCATTAAATGCAAGTTGGTTCCTTCTTTATAACTTATAGTCATTAGAGAGTTACACATGTATATACTCTCTCATACATTTGAAAATGGACATATAGCTTGATAGATTAGAAAGAATGATGGATTAGAAGTTAGTGGATGTAGGTGGCCCTTCTATTTGCTAATTGGTTTCCTAGGATAAATTTCTATGACTATTTCCAGCAGAATGTAAGCTTCTTGAGCACAGGAACTGTTTTTCACAGAATCATGCAGAAAATCAGTTGGAAAAGATTCATTTTGCTTTTTACATGCTTAGAGCTAACATAGTGTCTAGAAGTAGTAGAAAGCATTTAATAAATGCTTATCAGAATAGACAGGATTGGATTGGATTAGAATGGACCATATTTCCTCATTTGGATTATGAGTAAGAGGATCAAATAATATCTTAGTTTCTATCTATCTCTAAATCTATGATGTTAAGAACAGAAAAGAATATAGTGTTCAATTATAGATCTAAGTCTTTCTGTAATAAAATACAAAACCAAAATCTAGCAAACAGATGATTCTATTAAATGTGGTAGTAATATATTCATGATTTTGTAGTGATGATAATAAAATCTACCTCTATATTCTGGAATATGATAGACAATAATGAAATGGTCACTTACCCAAAGAATATCCACAGTCCTGATGTTACATGTATACTCTGAATTCTATGCCTTGAACACAAGTTACACTTGGAAATGTGACACAAAAATACTTGTCTCTTAAGTGCACAAAATTCAATTATAGATATGGTTCTTATTATGTAACACTACACATAAACATGAAAATTCCTTGAACTCCACTTTAGTTATAAACTCTTTGTCATGGAAACCAGATTCAAATGATCGCTAGGTTTTTCTGGCAAAGTGTGTCTTGTTTCTCCAGGATAAATATTTATGGAAAAAATATAAATGAGTAGGTGTTTTCCTAGACAAAATGCTTCTGTCTGAACCTGCGAAGAGACAGTAGTATCTTAATTCTGGGAATGTTCCCTTACCCTTAATGTGCTGCTCTGCTTTTACTGGAGTATTTGTAGATGTAATATGGCATAATAACTCAAAGGGCTGGTAAGAACATTATACCTTCTTCCCCTTCCTCATTTCACTAAAAGGGCATGTGGATGACTTACACAAATCATATCTTAAGATAGAAATCAAAGGTGTCACCTAGTTTGAGGATGAAAGCACATTAGCTAAAGCTACATTCAGGTTAGATGCCAAATCAGCTTGTCACCTGAAAACTTGGGATGTATGGTTCTACTTGTGTGTGTATTCTTTTCATTGATTCAGAGCATAATCTTTCTAAAATACAGTTTTTTATTTCAAGTATTCACCAAAGTTGTTATGCTCCTCCCCTAAATTACTGCCTAAGTATCCTATCATCTCCAAACTTACATAGACATGTCTTCAGAGAGTATACAGTCCCATACCAGGTCAGTACGGTAAGACTTTTAATTTTTTTAGGGCCCTCCAAAGATAGCATCCTACTGGAATGATCTCCCATAACCCAGGATTACTCACATGTCAAGTTGAGATACCAGAATAAGACTTTAGTGAAAGTACTTTTAACCAATTCCTGCATGATCACTTTCTCTTGTTCTCTTTTTGGGATGCAATTGGGATTAAGTGACTTGCCCAAAGTCAAATAGCTAGTGTCTAAGACCAGATTTGAAATCAGGTGATTCTGATCCATTGCACCACTTAACTGCCCTGGTTACTCTCTCTTCTTGTTTCTTAAACATTTGAGCTACTCTCCTACACTTTGCTCCTAATGTGTTTGCCTAATGTGTCAGGTTATTAGGTACTTCTCTGTTAATTAGGCACTTCAGTTCAGTATACTGAGATGGTTTTAGACAATGTCTAAACACTTTAAAATTCTTTTCTCCATCCTGGAAAGAAAAAAAATGGGGCAGATTTTTATTCTAAATCAACATTGGGTCAATTACCAAATGAGAAGAATTACATAAAAAAAAAAAAACCCTTGATTTGGTGGTAAAGGAAGACAACTCGAAGAAGAAATTTAATGATTATACCTATTTGGAGGAAATTTTCATCACTGAAATATATAGTTTATAACTTTAATTGTGACCTGGAAAGGATTTTTCAGGTCATTTGTTCCACTCCCATCCCTATTTTATAAATGAGAAAAATGAGCTCTGCAGAGATAAAGGGAATCAACCAACCTCACATAAATAATAAGTAGTACAAATGGGATTCAAATCCAATTTTCCCAAGTGACATTTCTTTGTTTTGAATCTGGAACCCATTCATCAAAAAGCTCATTTCCCCCTGTAATTAGGCTGAACATGCAATTTACAACCTTTGCTTATTGACAAGGACTTTTGATAACATTTGAATCAAAAGTAGGACATGGGAGAGATTTCTTATTAGCTGGAAATTGCTCTCAAGAACCAACAGGGTAGAAGATCTCATTGTTATGGATGGGGACTGGGAAGATAGGCAATTTTGCTGGCAAGTAGTGGGAAAATTACTGGTCTTGGAGTTAACTTGCTGTCACTTCCTCTTTGTATAGCCTTTCATCTTGCTAGTTCTAAACCTGTGCTTCCTATTTGATCCTAAAATTATCCTATGATTACTTGCACTTCCAGCCTCAGTTTCCTCATCTATAGAAAGAGATAATCATACTTCCAATACACAGATGCTATGAGATAATCCTTAAAATGCTACATACATGTGAATCATTACCATTTAGATAATAATATTGATTAGTTCAAAAGTAGCATCAGAGCCTGTGGAGATGGAACTGGTCTTCAGTCTAAATCCATGGAAGAGGATGAAGATGAATCTCAGAACAACTGGATGTTGAGGCCTGGCCTCCAACACAAAAGATGAAGCCAATTGTCTGCTGATGAAAAGTCAGCTGTGTCTGCACACTGTCAGCTGCTGCCCTGGAGCTGTCATTATTCTCCACTAGGGAATCCCACACTTAAAACAAACCTCACTTAATTTTGTAGTAGATAATGCAGACTATCCAGACAGCAGTGATGATTAGATAGGCATAATGTGATCTGTGCTACCAGCATGTAACAATAGCCCAGCACTCATTAATCGAGCCATTCTTTTAGTCTATTGTTTATGTCCTATGCAAATGCATTGAGATCTGTCTCTACTAAGGGGGGAGGAGGGAAACTGGAGTAATGACAGAAATTTAGTCATTTCTGAAGAAATAAAATAGAAAAAAAACATAGCATTCAGTAAATAAAGGATTACAACAGTTAAAAAATGGATCATATAACAGCCTTGTCTTCATTTGGTCTGTCTGAATGCTCTTAGAAAACTATCCCTGAGTTTTAGAAGGTTGTAACTCAAATGTCAACTTTCTAGGCTGGTTTGCTCTGCCTATTTATTTTCTTGCTATGCTTCCCTCTGGCAAACATGACATCCTCAGATAATCTGATGAACTGGAACACAATTGCTTTTACCAGCACAATACTTCATTATATATTTGTTTTGAAAACAGTTTTCAGAGCCTTGGAGGATGTCAGCAAAAGCAACAGAAAGAATGTGGATGTTGTTACAAGGTCAGCTTTTCAGAAACTGTAGGCAGGAGTCATTGGCATATGGTCAAACAATCACCATGGGAAACAAGGCCATTCATGGGCAATGATTCAGCAAGTTTGACAATACCAAATACAGTATTACAGCTAATGCTCAAGATACTATGTACCCATGCTCCTCCTGAGAGCATTGCCAAGACAAAATATCTTATTTTTCAATTTTATTTAGAAGCAACTGTGAGGAGGTTATTAAATATCCATTTTAAGCCCTTTCTCTGTAACACCGGATTTTAAAAATGTATCTGGGCTTTGTTATATAGAAAGCAAAGCCATTCACATTGGAGGCTGAAGTAATTTTTTTTTTTTTTTTAAGTAACATATCTGGTATACCAGACTGCTAAGAATCAGGCCAACGTGAGAAGCAAGAACATAAGTATAGCACAGTGACATCACCTTACTCTCCCATATCTATGCTTGGTAGTCAAACAGGAAGTGAATTGTGTGTGTGTATGTGTGTGTGAAATATTGGCTTCAGTATTCACTAAAGGTGCCAGATTAGAGATTAACATTCACAAGTCAAAAAAGAAAACAAAAACAAAAGCAAAACCAGCAATGTATTACTGAATTGCCAATAGGCCTTGACCCAATTTCAAGGGAATTCCAAGGAGTAAGAGGGTATATTTGTCTCCATAGACCATTAAAATCTGGTTAATATACTAAGAAGGCAAAGAACTCATCAATTTAATGTCAACAATTCTTTAGGTCATTTCCTATCTAATATCTCTTATGGGAAAACCAAATGAAAGACTCTACTTAAGTAATATATACTGCACTTGGAGTTAGGAGATCCAAATTTAAATACTGGCTCTGGCACTTACTACTTTGGCAACACTGGGTACCTCATTTTACTTCTGGTCTGTTTCCTCATCTATAAATTGGGGATTGTGGGCTAATACTCTTCCTAAGTAGCTTATCTCATTGTTGTGAGGAAAAGTGCCTTAGAGATATTTAAAGTATTAAAACCTGTCATTTTAAAACTTTAATAACTTTGGTTTTGATATGAGTTAAGGTTAGAATAAGTTAGGAATAATCATGACTTTAGATGCACAGAGATGCTGCAATCAATAGAAAGCTGAACTTGGAGTCAAGAATTCAAATTCAAATATGATATGGCTCCAGATATGAACTGGCTGTGTGACCAGGATAGGTCATTTAATCTGTCAGCCTTAGTTTTCTCATTTGAAAAATAGGGATGATAATACCTCCTAGAGTTGTTATGAGATAACCTGAAGTAATTTTAAAATGTTTTGGAGTTTCTTTTCTTTTCCTTCCTTCCTTCCTTCCTTCCTTCCTTCCTTCCTTCCTTCCTTCCTTCCTTCCTTCCTTCCTTCCTCCCTCCCTCCCTCTCTCCCTCTCTCCCTTCTTCCTCCCTCCCGTCTTTCCTTCCTGCATTCCCTTCCCCTCTCTTTTCCAACCCTCTCCCTGTCCCTTCCTTCATCCATCCATCCTTCTCCATCTCTCTCCCTCTCCCTCCCTCCTTCCTTTCCTCCTCCTCCTCCTTCTTCTTCTTCTTCTTCTTCTTCTTCTTCTTCTTCTTCTTCTTCTTCTTCTTCTTCTTCTTCTTCTTCTTCTTCTTCTTCTTCTTCTTCTTCTTCTTCTTCTTCTTCTCTCTCTTTCTCTCTCTCTCTCTCTCTCTCTCTCTCTCTCTCTCTCTCTCTCACAGTATCTAGACCTAAATTTAAATATGACTTCAGATACTAGCTATGTGACCTTAGTCAAGTCACTTAATTTCAGTTTCTTCAACTGTAAAATGCGGACAATAATAACACCTATATCCCAGAGTTTTTGTGACCATGTCCTGAGGTAATATTTTTAAGGGGCTTAGCACAGAACCTTGTATTAGTTATTATTATTAGAAATAGTAGTGTATCCTAGAGGCTAAAAAACAAACTACAAATCCCCCAATTCCTAATATAATTTCAATTCCTATAAAGATAGAGAATCTATTTTAGGAAGTTTAAATAACTCAGCTGGAATAGAGGATAGACCTATGATTTTATGGTATAGGGGATTTCCAGATGAAGAAACTCACTAACACCTAGAATTCCAGGAAGTTGTTACTTGTCCAGGATCAGTCAGTTAGTCTGATAGAAATGAGACTTGAAGTTGAATTTTTCTGACTCCAAGGATAGCTTCCTATTGATTACCCCAAACTGACTCTCAAATAAATGTACAAAAACCTAGAATCATGTAGTAATAAATATTTGACTGACATGCCTACATGTTGACTTTCTGGCTCCTATATACATGTAAAAATTTAAAGTATATAAGGGAAGAGAAAGGGAAGGGATAAACATTAAAATAGTGCCTTTTGTGTGCTAGCACTCAAGTGCTCAAATGCTTTTTACACTTTTAATCTTATTAGATCACTTACAAAGTATAGATGCCTCTCTCAACTCTGAATGCTTTCCCTCTTTAACTTCACTTAAGGACTTCCCTGGCTTCCTTAAAGTGCCAATTAAAACCTTGAGTTCTACAGAAGTCTTTATCCCCTCTTAATTCTAGTTCCTTTCCTCTTTTAGTAATTCCCTAGCTATCCTGCTATTTGTAGTATCTGTTTGCTTGTCTTTTTTATTTGACTGTGAGCTCCTTGAGGACAGGGAATTGTCAGGGTCACATAGTTAATAAGTGTCTCAGCCCACATTTCATATTTTCCTGGTTCCAAGACAGGCAGTCTATCTACTGCACCTCTTAGCTGGTACAGAGATACTTTTTAAAAATCTAAATATCTTGACAATAAGAATGTCTGCCCAAAGTTTGGCCAGGGTTGCTATGTTTTTCTTCTTCACAGTTCTGCCCCCTGTATTTTTCAGTTTCAGTCACTTAATTAAAGGGATGTCTCAGTTTCCTTTAACTTCCTCTGTCACCACAAAATAAACTAAATACATTGTTTTCTGGCTTTTCTGATAAAAACTCTAATAATAGTAGTTACTTGCATTTCTCTAGAACCTTATGATTTCAAATGTTCCTAGTTTAAATTGGTTACTTTGCTCTAAAATTCAACTAAGAAGTTAATTTCTAGTATCATATATTAGATTCTACTATCAGTGGCTTTCCAAATTCACTCCAGCTATTATAGCTTTTAAATTAAAGAGAATAACTTGATGGTTAAGTGAAATACAGATATGCTAGTAGGAGGTTTTATTAAATATGGCTGAAAGGGAAACCTTTAGTGTACATATTGTTAATAAAAGCCACTCATATGCCTACTCTTTTAACCAGCTGCAAGATCACAAACATAAAAATCATACTCTACTAATTAGCTTTTCAAGACATTGTTCTCCCTTGGTTTTAATTCCTATCTTTTAATTCCTAATTAAAATATAATTTTAATGTCTGGAACATAGTAGCAACTTAATAAATATTCACTGGCTTGCTCTTAATTTTCTTTATTAGATCATCATTCATATCCTGCCCACTAAGATTGTATATGCTCCCAAATCCTATCCTGGATCCTTTTCTCTCTTTCAATACCATCTTGTCTATTTTATCAGACCCCTACAAGTCAACTCTCATCTTAATGCAAAATCACCCCAAATCTCCATATGTAGACTATATCTCCCTCTTAATCTACAATCCTACATCACTGATGACAAATGAACATATCTACCTGAATGTCTCATAGAAATTTCAAAAGCAAAATGTCCGAAACAAATTTGATGATCTTCTCCCCTAAACCTTCTTTATAACTTCCCTCTTTCTGCTGAGAATTCTAACATCCTTACCAGCACCCAGATTCACAACCTTGGCATTATCCTCAATTCTTCTCTCTTTCTCTTTCTTGACACCTCTCCCCTCTGCCTAATCCAATTGTTCTCCCAGTCTTATTAATTCTTTCCCTGTATCTGTTGATTCTGGGTCCCCTCCAATCATACAACCACATAAGGCCCTTTATTGCCTCTTGCTTTAACCATTACTGTATCCCTCCTTCCCTACCTCCAAACCTTCCGCTCTTCAATCGGTCCTAGAAACAACTCTTTAAAACCCTAATTGACAACTTGACCATGTCTCCAGTTCAAAGAACTTCAATGGTACCCTACAATTTCTAAGATAATAAACAAATTCCTTTGTTTGGCATTTAAACCCCTTCACAATCTGGCTCCAATCTATGTATCTACATTGATTTCACATTGTTCCTTTTCACATACTCTACAGCCAAGTTGACCTACTTGCTGTTCTGTATATATGGAGTTCTATCTTGTTTAATATGTCTTTCCCACAGGCTGTCATCTGGTGTGACAAAAATTATCTGAGGATCTGTTGATAGGTAATGTTGCCAATTATTGCTTAAGAAAATAGTAGTAATAAAGTTGAGTCATTACTTCTCTTATACTGGAATGCTCTCCCTTATCTGCATTTTTGGGGAATCCTTAGTTCTATTGAAGTTTAGCTCAAGACTTACTTTCTGATCATTTCCGTTGTTGATGCTCTCTTTTCCTACCTTGCCCTGAAATTCCTTCCTTCCTTCCTTCCTTCCTTCCTTCCTTCCTTCCTTCCTTCCTTCCTTCCTTCCTTCCTTCCTTCCTTAACTCCTTAATTTTATAGATCAGGAAACTGACACAATAAGTTAAGTGACTTCCTCAGAGTCATATAACTAGTAAATGTCTAAAGTGAATTTCACTATCTAACCATGGGCTAAGAACCTCTGATCTGGTACAATTTCTATGAACTCATGCAGAATGATCAGTACCAGGAAAACAGTATCCATAATAACTAGAACAATGTAAATGGAATGAATTGTAAAAAAACCCTGAATTTTATGTCATTGTGATAGTCAATCTTGGGCCCAAGAAGAAATGAGGAAATGCATCTCCATCCTTTCACTGAAAAAGTGGGAGGACAGTAGTTGTGGAATGTTGTAGATGATATTATATGTTGATGTTTTTGGTTAGTTTTGTGAAAATATTTTTAAAAATACTAATATAAGAGAAGAATACTTGGATAGCATAGTGGAGGCTAGGGGAAGGTCATATTCCCAAATGAATGTGATATAAAAGCAAGAGGATTAAAAAAAACTTTTAAAAATTTATGGAGAAAAAAAGTAGCTTTAACTTCCTAAAAGAGAAGTAGATTTAACTTCCTCTCTTCCCTATCACTATTTTCAGACTCTATGCCATCATCAGACTGGATGAAGGAAACATATTATTCTGTTTGTATGTGATAAAAAAATTGGATTAAAAATTCTAAAATAAATTTAAACTATTTTCTCTAAGGAATATATACATGCATATTTGCATGCATAGACACCACATATACATAAACTGTGCTTCTGTATTTTATATATATATGTATATACACACATATAATAAATATATATGCACACACACACACACAACATGACTAAAACAAAAAGTTTAGGCAATGTAGGAAGGCTTGACTTTTGTGGATTCATTTATCAAAAGGAAAAAAACAACAACTTTACTTTTAATTCATATGCCTTAATTTTTTTTTAAATAAAAAGCACTTTTACTCTTTTAAAAAGTAAAGATGCATTTATATAAGGAATTAAGAATGGATTCCTGGAATTCAGTTAGCAAATATTTTATATAACAGTGTCATATTTCAATTATAGAGTCAGACATTTAAAAAAAATCACCCAATAGCTATCCCACTAGCATACTTACCTTACTTCTCTACCTTTTACTATTGAGAAATGAAACAAAAAAGAGAAATCTTTTCAATTTTGACAAGATACAAGTTTTTAAGGCTATTCCACCATGGGAAAAAAATTACAACATTTAAGTCTGTCACATCTATAAAATATGGGTTGGGAAACCTGGAAGGATAAACAACTTCAGTAGGAGGATCTCAAGATTGCTCCCTGACCCATAAGTCTAGGGAGAAAAGGGTTAATAATGATTGGCAGCTCATCTCAAGCCCACTTAGAACACAATAGTCATCAAAGGAACGGTTATAATGATCTGATCCTGAAGAACTTAAGATAAGAATAGCTCATTCTTCTTGAAATGAAATTTAAAGCAGGACAATGTTTAAGGGGATGAAATCAGACAATACAACTTTCACTGTCATTTAACCATAGTTAATCATTTTAATGAATGGTTTGTTTCACCTCTCAAGAGACTGACTGTCTATGGTAAACCATAGCAGCATTAAAATCAGAAATGAAAATGTTACTTAGAGATCTCTAATTAAAGAAACAAAAAGTGCTTATGAACTATAGTAAAAAATGATGATGATAGAGAGAAAGCACATTCTACAGTGGGATTCCCCTAACCACAGAGAAACTGCCAAAAATACAAGGGACATACATATTACAAGATTTGCCATGAAAAAGGCAGCTGAAAATTAAAATTTAAGTATTTTATATGAACATCCATTAATATATCTGACGTAGTTTACATATGAATGTGTCCAATACTAAAACTGCTAAAATAACAAAAGAATAATCTAAGAAAGAGAAATAAATTCAAATTCATTTTCTTCCCATTTCTTCCCTTCTATTGGGAGGAAAGGATAGGCATGGGAAAAAATAAGAAAAGAAGATGAAAGATAGGGAGTATAAAGTGAGACCTATATTTCTTTGTAGATATGATATATACAAAACATTCTTCCCTCCTTCTCTCCTAAAGTACCTGCATTTATTTCAGGATGAGGTAATAAGACTCTTCAGGGAAGGGTTTATGCCTGTTAGGTTTCCCTCTATATCAAAAGAATACTTCTGATTGTAAATTAAGATGAAACATTTAAGCCCCCGATGAAAAATAAATACAACCAACCAACCAATACAACTTCTGGAATAATTGTCTATGGTTTGGTGTACATCAGCTCTATGAACATTATTGGGACAAAGATAGGATTTTAAAATGAACAGTAATCTTAGTCTAGATAATTTTGAAAATCGGCATCTATATAAATCTTGTACACAAATTAGGGCATATCAAAATGACAGATGGATAGACGACATTTCTGTGTCTTTCAATTTCTATAGCTCACACGCAAATCAAACCTTCTTTTATGTAACAATAATTCATGCAGATGAACAGCATGTTAACACTCACCCACCTAGCTAGACCCCTGCACATCCATGCCTTTGACAGAAGCAGAAAGTTAAGTAGAAGAGAGAAAAGAGAGTTAGTGGGATTCGGAGCACATGAAAACTGGGGAGGGGATTAAGGGGTGGAGAAATGGGGACAAGCTGGCAACATGCTTGGGTGGCTCTGTTCTCTTCCTCAGCCCAGAACAAAGAACCACAGATTGTGTTAAAGGAGAGGAATGGAATAACCTTTACACATAGATTTCATACAGCTGTGGAGGAGGCCCTTCTGGTGTGGGTGCAGTTGGGGAGTGGGAGGAAAGGAAATCCTTAAGCTCAGTTGCTTGGATGCCCTGCCTTTGCAGATGAGAATTTTCTTCTTGCTTGGCTGAATTAAATAATATTTTATATTAATAGAGTGCAAAAAGGTTCTGCATCTTTTGCATATTTTATTTTGTGAATTCCCAGACTATTGTTATTTAGCATCTTAACAGATCTGGAAATGGAGCATAGTAGAGCAGATGATTCCAACAGCAGATGATCCCTCCACCCCTATCCAATTCACCTTCTTAATTATGTTTTACTTCAACTCCTATCAAAATTTCTGTATATTATATGAGCACATAATGATAGAGTATGAGTGTCATAATGGCAGTAATAATAATTGCTCAAGTTTATACAAAGAACACAAAAGCACTTTTCTCATAACAGCCAAATATGGTATATAGTACATTTTAAAAATCATTTAAAAATCATTTTATAGATGAGCAAATTGAGGTAGGTAAAAATGATATTCTCATGGAAGTTGGAAGGAAAGAAAAGGCAGTTGTACAATTTACCACAACTAATCTCCAAAGTGGAAATTTTTGTATCTCACTAATAGAATTATATAGTAACCATTTGTGGACTTGAATAAAGCCAATGGGAAGATGGTTACTGTATTCATTCATAGAGACTGCAATTGACTCTGAGGAAAATTGATTTATACATTAAAAAAAATCAGCCCTTATCATGTTGAGGTATGCTGCTTCTCAGAATAATCCTGAATACGGAGTATTCTTTTCACCAGCTCAATTGATGTATTCTTCTATTAAGAAAAATATGTTAATTTTTAAAAATCAATATTGAATAGGTGTTAGCTAGCACAGGTAAATGCAGATTCTCTAAACTGTATACTCCATGAAAGAAGAAATCATCTTGATTATTCTTTTCCTCAACAACTGGCAAAAGGCTCTTTATATGGTAGTCATTCAATAAACATTTGTAGGCTTTAATTGAATCACATTCAGATGAGACAACATCTCCAGAGTCAGGGAACTCCAGACCTCAGACTTAAAAGTATCTATATAAGGGTATAATTCATAGTGAAATTGGTAAAAATTTGACTTCTGCATTTAAATAAGCTCTACCTTGTCCTTTTGTTCAGTCACATGTAAAAAATATTAATATACTGGAGACATGCATGACCATGCTATATTATCCATTATGAATCAAAGCACTTATTAAAATTGATAAGCTTGGCTCCCAAAAGAACTGCAGAGTCAGCCTGGAAAAGAGGATTAATGTTTGCAAAGAAATTTAAAAAATAAAAACCTAAGGGCTATGCATTATTTTACTATTCTTAATAACAAAGAGAAACCTTATTTGATAATCTAGGATGACCTCATTGTTAAAGATAAGAAATATTCAGGTTAACTAGAAAATTAATTGGCAGACATATGATACAGTGTTAGTGTAAGAGGTAACAGAGGCAAAGGAATTTGAAAGGTTTAATGATTACAGTTTCAATCAATGAAGATTTTATTCAGTTAGTCAATTGACATATGGACCTAGAAACTATGCAAGGAGAGGTAATTTTTCAATGAAGCAGCACTAAATTACATCTTGATGGTTCTGAAACATCTTTGGCCACATAGGTTATTAAGGTTAATATTGAATAGTTCAGGACAAGATTTTCTAGTATATTCTGAACAAGAAGAAAATAAACCTTAGAATAAACTAGAAATACCTTATAAGGTTTTGGAACAAAAGAGAGGTAAATGGTTTAATACAACAAGTAGAACTATTAGGGGAATATATCCCAATTATACTGAAGAAGTTAGGGATATGAATCCTTAGTTAAGACTCAGTAAAGGTTTAAAGTAAGCACTCAATAAATACTATGGCTCCAAAATGGTCAACAAAATATTGCCCATAATCAAGAAAATACTGGAATCAAAATAGGGCACAACCCTGCCCCATATATATGTGTGTATGTGTGTGTATGCATAAAAACCACATACACAAATATAGTTGTTATTGTTATTTGACTTTCATTCTCCTTTTTTTTTTTTGAGACACTAGGGATATTTATTTTAATTTATTTATTTTAATATACAGACACCTCCATGGGCAAGATATAATAGCTGTATTCAATATTTGTAGTATGTTAATGGTATATTCTTTTCCCAAATACATGCAAAGATAGTTGACCTTCATTCTTCAAGGGAACTACGACATGAGGGAGGTGATACCATAACTTGTAAGTTAATTGGATTGAAGTGAATGAGGGCTGTGCAAAGTTACAAAAATCTCTTCCAAAATCATCCAAAATTGTCCAGTGATAAAATACAGATCAGGACAACTGGAGATAGCCCAGGATACAGTGGGAAACCTTGGCCTTTTTAAAGCAATGCTCATTCAGTGATTAAGAAATAAGGAATGAGAGAAAAATACCTAGTTAAAAAAAAAAATCAATCTAGGAGGGGAAGATCCTTGGGGTTCCTGATCAAAACAGACTTGCCCACAACACTTGCCCACAAAATTGCCAATGTCAACTGCTCATCAGGAGATATCATTGGGCTGACAACTGACAGATGATTTCTCTGCTTGTGCTCCCTGCCAGGGTCTGGTATTAGGCTATTCTCTCTACTGTATTGTCATCTGCTCTTGTCTGAAATAGACTGTTGCTCTTCTTCTGGTCTCTGATGCTGCCATCTTCAAGTTTTCTAGTGAACTGCACTTGGTAGGTTGCCTTTTCTAGCGGGGGCAGGAGTCTCAATTCTTAGCTTTTGATTCCACAGTACTTTTCAAAAAACTTTTTTTTTTTCAAAAAACTTTTTCGTAGACCCATTTAATCAGTAAGTCAAATCCTTAATCATTATATTTGCCTTTTAGATATGTTTTTTCTCATTCATCTACCACTCTTTTAATTTTGCATACTTTTTTTTTTTAAATTAGAACAGAAAATTCCTTTCACCTCCTATCATTACCCTCATCATTCCATGAAAAATACTCCAGGAAGTTTATTTATGTAGACTAAAAGGAGAGAGAGGAACCAATAACTATTGTTCCATTTTTTTTTGGTCAACATCAGTATAGAAAAAAAGCAATGAATTTGATGATAGTAGGAAGGCAGAATAGATGTAGCTACCCTCCCTAAATAAATATTTTACATACAGTGCTGAGACTATTCTTCTATTCTATTTCACCTTTGACATATGACTTAGCCCACCCTCTTTTTCACTGATTATATATGATTTTTTCACTTACATTTTTTGGGTCAGATAATCACTGAAAATATCTTTTATGCTATCCTTGCAAATATGTTTTTATACATTTTCTTTATTATTATAAATCTTATAAACATGAACATTTCCTTATAATAAGAAGGAAAAAGGAGGATTGTAAATGGCACCATGAATCTCATCATGTACAGTTTCTCCTAAACCTCCTTTTTTTAATGTTTCATTGACATTTCTTTCTTTTTAAATTAGGTCAAGATTATTACTCTTGTTCCTCTTCCTGTTATAACTCCCCCTCAAAAAAAAATTAAAGTCCTTTCTTGTAATTTTTTTTATATTCAAGCAAAACAAATTAATTGTGTTTGAAAATATATATCTCATTCTGGATTTCTAGTCTGTCACCTCTCTGCCAAGAAGTGGGAAACATGATTCATCATCAATCTTTTGAAGTTGTGATTGGTCATGGCATTGATCTTAGTTCTTAAATCTTTCATAGCTGTTTTCTTTACAATACCACAATTACCATATAAGTTATTCTCATGGTTCTGGTTTACTTCACAGAAAAGCTGAGTCCATTCATTGAGAACGCCCTCTATTCTCCTACTCATTTAATTTAGATATCCCAAATTTTTAACATTAGCAAATGCTAACAAATGGTTATTGGTTTTTTTTTTTAATTGTCTAGACTTAAAAACACTAGAAGTGTTATTAAAGAAGATTAAACTTAAAAGTATGTTATGAATACCTTTGTCCCCCAGCCCTGAGCTGGGCTGTTAAAAATTTACAGGCATACTATTGAATAGTTTTCACTATCTCCTCTATCAGACTCTCATATGAAGAGGTAGCTTTTCTCCTTGCCAAGATAAACCCTTCAACATGCACCATTGGTCCCATTTCTTCTGTCTTCTGCACAGATTTTATTTCTATTATTTCTACTCTTAGATTTTCAATCTCTTCCTATTTACCTACCCCTTACTTGGTGCCTACAAACAAACTCCTGTGTTCTCAATCTTAAAATGACTTTCATTTGGTCCATCCAAATCTGCTATTTATTATCCTACATCTTCTCCTTTTCATAGATAAATTTAAGGAAAATGTCTCTATTAGATGTTTCTACTTTTCCATTTACTGTCTTCTAGACCTTTTGCTTTCTGGCTGCTGCTATTATTTAACTGAAATTTCTCTTTCCAAAGTTACCAACAGAATCTTAATTGCACATGTAATTGCCTTTTCTCAATTACCATTCTTTTTGACCTCACTGCAGCATTTGGCAATGATTCCACCTTCTTCTCTATGATATTATTTCATCTCTAGATTTTTATGACATTCCTCTCTTCTGGATCTCCTTTCTAATTTCTCTTTCTTAAAATTCTTTGCTTGATTTTCATCCAGATCATATCCACTAATTGTGGGTGTCCTTGAAAAGATATGACCTTAATCTTCTTTTTTCCTCCCACTGTATCATCATCTAATATTATGATATCATTGGTTCTCATCGGTTTAATTCTCATCTCTATGGAGATGATTCCCAGATCTATATATTGAGTTTTAGTCTCTCTCCTGAGTTTAAGTTTTATTTCACCAAATGCTTTTTTGAATGTATCATAGACATGTCAAAGTTAATATATTCAACATAGAACTCATTACATCTCTCTTCCCTTCTAGCCTCCTTTCCTCCCAAATTTCCTATTACTGTTTGGGGTGCCACAATGTTTTCATTTATCCAGCCTCAAATCTTGTTGTTACCCAACTCCTTATTTTCATTTACCCCATATATCCAATTTATTGTTTTCCTCTTTACATCAATCTCTGGTTTTCCTTCGCTGCTGTCAAGATTCATCTCAAATCCCATTATCTGCAGGAAACCTTTCCTTATCTGTTCCCTTGCTAGTAGTGTCTTCCTTCTGAGATTGCATTCCATTTACACTATATATATCTTATATATAAATAATTACTTGCATAGTCTTCCTCATTGGAATGTGAGATCTTTGAAGGTAGGGATCAATAATTTTCCTTTCATCACATCCTAGAATTTAGCACCTTGCTCAATGTATAGAAAATACTTCATATGGAATATTATTCTTCTATGGGAAATGATGTGCAGGATGCTCTCAGAAAAAAAAAAAAAACAACAACTGGAAAGTCCTCTATGAACTCAAGCAATGTGAAAACTACTGTATATAAAGTAATGA
The DNA here is from genome assembly GCF_902635505.1 of Sarcophilus harrisii. Taxonomy (NCBI): domain Eukaryota; kingdom Metazoa; phylum Chordata; class Mammalia; order Dasyuromorphia; family Dasyuridae; genus Sarcophilus; species Sarcophilus harrisii. The sequence goes on from NC_045426.1 coordinate 477,303,749, forward strand.
CCAGTTGTAAATTTGTAATTTTGTGATGAAAAAACCTATCCATACTCAGAGAAGGAACTGATTGTGTCAGAATGCAGATTGAAGCATTCTCTCTCTCTTTTTATTTTTATTTTTTTAACTTTATTTTTCTTGAGGGGTTTTTTTTTTTTGGTAGGGTGGGAGATCTTTGTTTTCTTTCACATCATGACTTTTATGTAAATGTTTTGCGCAACTTCACATGTCTTTTCTTCATAGGAACTGGGGAGTGAGGATAAGGGAGAGAAGATGAATTCAAAAAATTTAAAAATAAATATAAAATTATGTAAAATGTAAATTGGGGAAAATAGTAAATAAATAAATTATAAGAAAGCATTTCCTAAATGTTTACTGACTGATTGATGTAAAAAAGAGTAATGTGGTTTTGAAAGCTGGTTTTGTGAGGTTATCACTTATATGGATATAATAAGTGAATGATAACTTATCAGTTATGAAGCTGATGAGTTCACACACACAGAGAGTGGAGAGAGAAAAAAAAGGAATCTAGAACAGAATCTTGAGATACATCCATAGTTAGGAGATAAAGTGTGAATGACAATTTGACAAAAAGCAACCGATAAGCATCTACCCAAGTCAGAAGAAGGAAATTTATAACTTGAAAATATAATGGCAGAGCAAAAAGAGTTTGTGGGAGGAGATGGTGGTCATCTGTGCCAAATCCTAAAGTAAGAAAAGTTAAAAAAAATTATGAATACCAAGAGGAAAAAAAGTCACAGAATTTGGCAATTGAACAACATCTGGTAACTTGAGAAAACAGTTTTGGTACAGTGATGTGGTCAGAAGTCAGATTGTATAAGTTGAGGATTGGGAGAGGAAAGAGTAAAGGCAATGCATATAGGCGCCTTCCCTTACTTCTTACTACCCACCTCAGAGCTGGGGTGTGAAAAGGAGGAAAGAACAATAATTTTTCATCTCACTCTTCAGTTGCCAAGTCTTGATATGCCCTTTCAAGATGTCATGCATCTGTCCCTTTCTTTCCACTTGTATAGTTCTTATCCTTATTTGTGGTTGTTGTTTAGTTGTGCCTGATGCTTCTTAATCACATTTGGGGTTTTCTTGACAATTTTCTTCTCTAGTGGATCCATTCTGTCAGGCAATCAGAGGTTAAATGACTTATCCAGATTTATGCTGCTAGTGAATATCTGAGGGTGGATTTGAAACTCTGATCTTCCTGACTAGCCTAGTATTCTAACTATGGAGATAAGTGTTTCCACTTATACTTGTACAGGTTTTCATTTCCTCTGCTTTTAGACAATTGTAGTAGTCTTTTAATTAGTCAACCTACTTAATTTTCCCCCCTCTTTTAATCCATCCTCCTACCATTGCCCAAATCATTTCCCTGTTGCCCAAGTCTGATCATCTTACTTCCCTGCTCAATAATTCTTAGTGACTCCATATTGTCTCCTGGGGGAAAATGTACTTTTCAGATGAGTACTTAAAAGCCTCAACTATAAAGTCCTTCATTTATGTTTCTAGACTTAATTATTTTATATTATTCCTTTTCACACACATACTGTGTTCTAGCCAAATTGACCTATTAGTAGTTCCTCAAATTTAGCATTTAATCTCTAGGTTCTAAGTCTTTACCAGGGCTGTTCTCTATGCATGGAATGTGCTCCCTTCTCAGCCCCACCTTGTGGTATACTCTTTTAAGGTTTAACACCTGTCATCCTAAGCCTTTCCAGATCCTCACCCCCCTCAGTTATTAGTGCTCTTTCTCCCTCATCAAATTACTTTTAAAATACTCAAATAGATTTATGATTCCATCTCTGTGGGTATTCTCTCCAATTACATAAAAAAACAACCTTAATTCATCCTGTACAGCTCTTCTCTACACTTTCTCTTAAGTTCTCCTCAATGGATATACTCCTGATGTGTTGGCTACTTTCTCACTTTTTCAAGAATTGTTGAGGATGTGGAAATTTCCATCAGTTATCCTTCATATGACCAGCCCATTCATCTTTTTCACTTATACATTTCTTTTTTATATATCCTCTACTTTGAGACAATAATTATTTTCTCATAATATTAATAACCAATTTTATATATGAGACCCAAAGAATATCTTTTTATTAGTAGTAATTAGTTATTAGTAGATCAATTATTAATAAGGTTTTTTCCTCTTTTTACTTTCTTGTATAGGGCAGAGTTGCCAGTGAGGCCTTTTCCTTAATATTGGGCAGGACTCTGACCAACTGGGAGAGCTTATTTTTGATTAAAGGGTAAAGAAAATTTAATCCAAGTGAATTCTGGCCAAACTGTTCTGTTTAACTCAGGTAGAACTGGATGGAGATGGATTCCTTTGTAGAGACTGCTGAAGTTGAAATACTGGAGAGAGCTGAATATGATCAAAGTTATTTATGCTCAGTCCATTAGAATAAGCCTACCTTTCATTATATCATTATATCATTCATCCATTCATCATCATCATCATCATATCATTATTAATTATCTAATTAATTGTTAACCAATCAGAGTTGATTTCCACCTCTCTGGGATAACCCCTTTCCCAAAGGCATTAAAACATTCAAGCTGCCTCCATGTGGGGTCCTTTGTTTCTAAGAGAACCACTGACTTCAATTTATTGATTATCTGCTTAGAACTATTAAGAAATTGATTACTAATCACCTAGAAAACATGTCTCTCAGATTTTTCATTTGTCTCACCCTCTATTTCCCAAGATTCTTTGTTTGAATATGTAACTCTCCATTGTTTTCCGAACAATATTCACTTTAAATTCTTTGTTGATTATTGTCTGTCATAATACACCATGAGTAGAATATTGGCAGCAAATGACTCAGTGTTGATTTATGTCCAAGTTGCATTCCTATCCCTTCCCCCAGGACATAAACTACATCAGAACAGTTTTTGTGCTTGTATTCCTAATACCTAACACAATATTATAGTATAGACAGTAGACATTAAATAAGTATTTGTTGTTGAAGAGAATTTAAATAAAAACTTCATAAGTACAAGATGAGGGAAATATGTTTAAGTAGCAATTTATCTGAAAAAATTGAAATTTTTGGTGAGGGAATGAGTGAAGAAATGAAAAGGCATACATTAAGGGCTTATTATATGCCAAATGCTTTGTTAAATGCTGGGGCTATGTATACAAAAATGAGAATCTTAAGAAACCTACATTCTAAAAAGGGGAATCAACACATATAGGGAAGTAGTGGTCAAGTAATGGTATTTTGGTCTGAGAACACATAGGATAGGGAATGATGAGGTAGTCCATTGATACACTTCAGTATAAGTCAATGCTGGCAGATATTAGCCAGAAAAAAAAAGTCTGCATTGACAAGCAAATTATTGAGTATAAGGGAGGTTATTCCCATGATTCTCTAGGCAAAACAAATCTGAAATACTTTGCTCAGTTTTCAATGGCATGTTTTAGTAAGGAGTTTGATGAACCAGAGTTTCCAGATGGACATTAGGGTGGTTAAAAAGTTTTGACATCATGCCTCCTGAGGAAAGGTTGAAAAGCCTAGGGGGCATTGAACCAGAAGAAAGGAAAACCTGAGGGAACCTGAGAACTCTCTTCTTGTGGAAGAGCATACAGATTTGTTGTGCTTGAACTCAGAGAGCAGAATTATAAGCAATGTATGTTCTTTGCAGGTAGGCACCAATCTTTGGCTCCATATAAGGAAACAATATTCTTTATTTAACTAAATGTAGAATAAAAAAAAAAAAAAGCACTGGGCTTCTTTGAATTATTGTTGTTGCTGTTATTCTTTGTTCTCAAAAAGGACCATGACATCAGGAAGATGTCATGACTTGCAAGTAAATATATATTTTTTGGGGACAAATGGATGTAAGTGAAAGGGGGCTGTGCAAAGTCACCAGTTTCACTCTCTCCTTCAAAGTCATTTAGGTCCACTGTATGTACACGAATGTTTGTGGCAGCCCTTTTTGTAGTGGCTAAAAACTGGAAACTGAATGGATGTCCATCAGTTGGAGAATGGCTGAATAAATTGTGGTATATGATTATTATGGAATATTACTGTTCTGTAAGAAATGACCAACAGGATGACTTCAGAAAGGCCTGGAGAGACTTACACGAACTGATGCTGAGTGAAATGAGCAGGACCAGGAGATCATTATATACTTCAACAACAATACTATATGATGACCAGTTCTGATGGACCAGGCCATCCTCAGCAACGAGATCAACCAAATCATTTCCAATGGAGCAGTAATGAACTGAACCAGCTATGCCCAGAAAAAGAACTCTGGGAGATGACTAAAAACCATTACATTGAATTCCCAATCCCTATATTTATGCACACCTGAATTTTTGATTTCCTTCACAAGCTAATTGTACAATATTTCAGAGTCTGATTCTTTTTGTACAGCAAAATAATGTTTTGGTCATGTATACTTATAGTGTATCTAATTTATATTTTTATATATTTAACATCTACTGGTCATCCTGCCATCTAGGGGAGGGGGTGGGGGGTAAGAGGTGAAAAATTGGAACAAGAGGTTTGGCAATTGTTAATGCTGTAAAGTTACCCATGCATATATCCTGTAAATAAAAGGCTACTAAATAAAAAAAAAAGTCATTTAGGTCCAATGATAAGATATAGATCAAAACAGCTAGGGATGGCCCCAGATACAGTGGGAGAACCTAGACTTTTTGAGCTAAGGTCTTTCCTACTTATCAGTTTGTTTGAGACAATACCTATTCAGTAATTAAAGCTAGGTAAAAATGAGGCAAAGAATGGCCTCTTTTATCTAGTTAAAAAATAAAATCAATCTGGGAGGGGAAGACCCTCAGGATTTCTAGCCAAAATAGAAATAATTGCTATTTATGCTTACTGTGAGCCAGCAGAGTCCAAACAATGACCAAGTGAGGCTGGGGCTGGGACCCACTGTTGACCAATCAATGAGAGCCAGAATGATTTGGATTTAAAGCATGGTCCATTAAAAAAAACCCTAGTCCATAACACCAAAATATCTTGCTTGGTTTTAGTGGTTAAAATTTATTTTCTTTTGGGCTGAGAATCTGCAAGATATGACTCCATATGTGGACAGAGGGAGAGGTAAGAAGGAAGGAAGAAGGAAAGAAAGAACTGTGTTGTACAACTGGAACTTGCCAGTTAGGTCCACCATGGGACAGTTGTTTCTACTCACGGATTGTTCTTCATTCTTAAAGTGGAGCATGATATCAAGAAGGAAGGAGATGACATGCAAATGAACTGGGTTTCAGTGATGGAGGGTTGTGCAAAGTCATTAGCCTTCCCCTGTCCCATTAGCCTTCCACTGTCCTCTGGAGCTATCTGGGTCCAGGGGCAAGATATAGATCAGGGTGACTGGAGATGGCCCTGGATGCATTGGGAGGCTTTGGCCTTTCTAAGCTAAGATCTTTCTTAGGTTTTCCTGAATTAAGAGATTTCAAGCAAAGTCTAAATAGCCATTGTTCAAAATATTATAGAGAGGACTATTATTCAGCTAATGAAAATGTACTAGATGAAATGTGAAGGATTTTTCAACCCTGAGATTCTGTAAGAATAATCTTCTATGTTTAATTTAAGGACATGTGAAAAAGAAACACATTATGTTTAAAAAGAAATGTTATTGATTATTGTAAAAAAGAAAATGTCACATTCTTAATTAAGGATAACTTATGCATGTGCATATACCTTAATGTAAACATCACACAAATACATACATACTTCTCTTTCATTATCTTGACCTAATTCATATCTTTAGAAGCTAATATAGAGAGTAACAAGGAGAAGACTGTAGTTGACTCATAAAATTATTGCTCATATATCTTGTATATTATGTTGACATTAAATACCAGAAACTTGACTAATTAATATTTTTTCAAATTGTCAATATGTAGACCAGGAATTTTATTTCCAGTGCTAAATAATGATAAAAAGAGAGAAATGTCTGAATGATGCACTGCAAATAGAGTCTTGAAAGCAGGGTATTGTTTCAACAAGTATCTGAATCAAGATCTGTGAAATTTTGGACTGTAAGACTTCATTTATATGTTGGAATGGGAAGTATCCGAGAAGAATAAAGTTGTAGATGGTATAAGTATAAAAGTGTGCTAAAATTTAAACAGCTTGAATTTTGAAGATAAGCTATATATTAAATTCATATTCCTATTATACCTCACATACTTTGCAAAGTTTCATCAATTTCCTATGGCAGCTTCTACTTGTGAAACTAATAATAACTTTTCTGTGAGATAGTATGCCATGATGGGAAAAAAGGGGATTAGTTACAAAAATAAAAGAGTAAACACATATGAAAAGAGAAGAATTTGAAAACCAATAGAATCACTCGAGGGAGGAAGAAAAGAGAGAAACAGAAAATAGGGAAAAGCTGAGCGAAGAAATCCCCAGAGAGGGAAGAGGGTTGTGGGTGAAGAGAAATGTCTGTGTGTGGCTGAAAACAAACACAAAGCTTCTCTGAAATTTTGTTCCTAAAAATTATTGCTTCTGGTACCTGTGTCAAAAATAAAATGACTTCTGGGCACAAAGACAGTTCTCTTCTGCACTTCCTGACCTTGTTGCAGCTCAGAATTGATCATTTTAATAATAGCAATGAAAGTAAATTACTTAAATTTTTTTCTAAATTTGAATACCTGTAAAATTTCATTGTCTCAAGAGCCTCAGAGAGGACACCCAATCTTTAGAACGAGGGAGAGTAGTTACAGTAAATGTTTTATGGGTTATGGGGATAATGTCCCTGCAGGAAATTTGCCAGTCATTTAAAGAGCTCTTATTGTAGGATCTTTTTTTTCAGAAGCCATTCTTCAGACCCACCAATTCCCAAGATCACTGTACGACTTAGCCTATTTTATCTTAAAAGCACTTGAAAGGCACTAAAATAATCTTCACAGACCCTCTGGGAATTCACCCTGAAACCCATTTTCAAGATCAAGAAATAGAGTCAGAGAAAAAAAAAAAAGTGAATTAGCCAAGAAGAAAAAAGGAGAAAGGCGGAGCCAGGACTGGAATGAAGGAGCACCAAGTTCTTGGTCATCTATACAGAATGATCTCTCCAAAGGAATTCTTAGAATGAAATGAAGTTCCTTACAACTAACTGTGCAATAACAGAGAACATGGATCAGAAGTTGTAATTCAGCAGTTTCATAAGAGAAGGGCTTTTTTTCCAATGGGGAAATTAAAAATTAACACATTAAAAAATTAAACATCAACTGAAATATATCTTTTATAAAAATATTTTTATTATGGACAAAGCCTTTGGGTCTATGGGATGAAATCTCATTTTTATGCATCAAGTGAGTGATGAACATTTTGTCTTCATTTTACTCATAGAACACATAGCAATGTTTTTTCAAATAATAATAATGATGATGATGATGCTATGTAGAATTGTAGAATGAGAAAAGATCTTATAGATTATCTAGTTAAATATCTTCATTTTACATATGAGGAATCAGAGGGCCAGGGCAAAACAATTTGCCCATTGTCACATGGATAGTTAGTGGCTTTGAATCTAGATTCTCTGACTTCACATTGAATACTCTTTTCAATATATCATTTTACCTCCAACTACAAGTATTTGTATATTATATATTCGTGTATTTATATATGACATTTATGTAGCACTTGAAAGTTTGCAATATACTTGACATATATGAATTATTTTGATTTTCATAACAATTCTGTGGAGTAAGTACTATAGCTTGGTAATGCAGGGCTTAGAATCAGGGAGACTCATCTTCTTGAGTTGAAATGTGGCCTCGGATACTTACTGACTGTGTGTCCCCTAGGCTAGCTCTGCTGAAATAGCTAGTGGTAAACTCTGTGGCTGGCACGGAAGGTAGTCTTGGCCTCAGCCATAGGAATTTGGGCAGTGTAGGGAGTTGAGTGTGTGAGCAGGGGAAAATTGAGGGGAACCTCTGCTGACAAGGAGATGCCAGACCTAGATGTCTTGCCAAGATGTAGTCCAGCACACACCAGGTGAGTGCAGAAGCAGTGGGGACACTCTGGCTGTGGGCACTTATAGGAGAGCTGAGTTCTTGTTTGAATTCCAGGACAGAAGGGAGAACCTAAAAGTTGTAGACACTGGAGAGTTCTCAGGAAGTAAGATCATTTCCAGCATACTGTGTATGGTGACTTTAATTGGGCTTGGAGGGGGGATGAAGTGCTGAGATTGGGCCAGCTCAAAAACAGAACAAAGCTCAAAAAATAATAGTAAGAAGAATCTGAAGCCGGAGGCACCTTCCTCCAACTTCCCAAGATTAGAGGTGATTATAACAAAAACTGCTTCAAAAAACAAAAAAGAGAGCAAAGCAGAAAGAACTCAACCATAGACAGTTACTGTGGGAATAGAGAAGACTGGAGTTCATCTTCAGAGGATACTGAAGCAAAAAAGAGCCTCTCCTACTCCAATAATGTCAAATGGTCACTTGCCCAAAAGGAATTCATAGAAGAACTCCAAAAGGACTTTAAAAATAAAACAAGAGAGACTGAGGAAATTTTTTAAAAAGATACAAAGAATTCAAGAAAAACAACATTATGAGAAGAAAGTCAACCAATTGGAAAGGAGACCCAGAATCTTAGGAAAATGACCAGCAAAGTTATAAGAGACCAAGAAATAATAAAACAAAATATAAAGAATGAAAGAATAGAAGAAAGTGTGAAGCATTTCATTAGAAAAATAACTTAATGGAAGAACAGAACAAGAAGAGAAAACATGAATAATCAGACTACTTGAAAGTGACAATTAAAAAAAAAGAATCTTTATAAGAAAATACAAGAAATAATTAAAGAAAATTGTACTAAGTGCTAGAATAAGGAGGGGGGCATAGAAATAGCAAAACTGCATTATTAGAAAGAAATGCTACAAGGGAAATTTACAGGGATATCAAAACCAAATTCTGAAATTCCTCAGGTTAAGGAGAAAATATTACAAGGCTCAAGAAAAAAAAATATACCATGAAACCATTAGCATTATATAAGACCAACAGTAGCTATACTAAAAGATCTCAGGTCTTGGAATACAAAACAATGGGAGTTCCAAATGAAAATATCATATCTAACAAACTTAAGCATAATTCTGAATAAAAAAAAGACATTCAATGAATCAATTGCCAGACATCCAAAATTTTGCTGCAAAAAGATTTGGACTTAATAAAAAAAAAATTGGCACACAAGATCTAAAAGAAATATAAGGTAACTATTGAAGACTAATTACACAAGGGATTCAATAACAACAATTAAAATAACTTTTTATACATGGAAATGTAAATCATATATCTAAGATTGTCATTAGTAATTGGGTAGTTTGAAAGGAAAAAATGAAGTAGAGCTGAGTCTCATACAAATGAGGTTTGAGAGGAAGAATTGATACAGAGGAATTAGATGGGAGAGAAGTGCTGGTAGTTTTGGGATCTTTCTTTGGCAATGTGTTAAAGAGGGAACACTGCATATATATCTGGAAGGGAATAAAAGTCTTTAAAATTCCCAAAGAAATAAGAGTGTAAGGGGAGAGAAGTGAGAGGATAAGGGAAAGGCTTTTACAGGATACTCTATTCATATCAGATCTAGGTTTAAGAGAGAGCGACATATATATTTAGAAGAGATTCTTGGAGAGCGCAATAAGCTAAGTAATAGGAGGGCAAGGTAACAACATATAGAAGTAAAGTAGAAGAGTGAGGAGGGTTAGGAATTGGATGAGAAGGATTGTAAGGAAAATAGGAAGGAAAAAAAATAAACAAATAATTATAGTTTAGAATGTGAATTGGATGAATTCACCCATAAAATAGAAATACATAGTATATTAAAAATTTGAACTCAATAGCATTCTGCTTTCAGGAAATGTTGTAAAAATGAGAAATATACACATAAACCTAAAACAAAAATCAGGAGTATAATTTATTAAATAAAAAAAGTAGTGGTAGTAATCATGATCTCAGGCAATGTTGAAACTAAAATAGGTTTGATCAAAGAAAAAAATAGGGAAACTACACTATATTTCAGCCATATTAATCAATATTGTTTTAGACTTTATAAAGTTGGAATATTGCTGAGGTATAGAGAATGATGGACTGGCAGATTTTGAAAAATAGGGAAAATACTTGGACTTATGAAGGGAGCTGCTATCCATCTTCAGAGAAACAGAAGACAAGTGGAAATAAGCATAGTACATATGTCTAACATATATGCATATGAATTTGTATGTGTATAGATGTATGTGCATATATATAAGCACATACATATAAATACATACATATGTGTGTATCTATCAATCTATGTGTATCTATTTATCTATCTATTCATTTATTTCCTCCTCACTTAATTGTAGACTTCTTGGGATGAGAGTGAGGAAGGAGTAAAAAGTGCACAACAGAGAAGAAAAGTAAAGTTAAAAATGCACAGCAGAGAACAAAAGAAAAACTACAAGAAAGCAAAGACAGGAAGCTCTGAACACAAAGTGTCGTATTTATTATATGAGCTTTCGTGAAATGGAAATTTATTGCTCTTTTTTTGTCTTGCTGTGCACATGGCAATTTCTCCACTCCTTTTCTCATTCTGTCTTTAAATTTAAAATAAATAAATAAATAAAAGAAAAAAAAAAGAAAAAACTATTCAACAAATACAAATGTTCCCTTATTGCAGAATCCTGTCCTAAGTTAAAAAAAAGTTTTGCTAAGAAAGGGTCCTATCATAAAACTTATAGTTTAAAAGAGGGACAACATAAGAGCATATATAATTATAATATTATAATATACAATATTACATAAGTAGGTTAGAAAATTATGAAACAAAGCATTATTTGAGATCCAAGGGGAAAGATTGTTATAAGAAGAGTCAGATAGCTCTTCATATAAGAGGTGGCAGATTTACATGAGTTTTTAAAAGATGGATAGCAATTCAATAGGTACAATAAGTAGAAACAATTGGTGAAGGGAAAGCATTCTGGGATGAAGGAAAGACATTATGCAATTAAGAAAGAAGACAAAAGGCACAAAAGTGGAAAAGCATGGGACATGTGTAGAAAGTCAAAAGTAATATATTTCAACTGAATAGTATGTGTGTGTGTGTGTGTGTGTGTGTGTGTGTGTGTGTTAGAAGAAGGGGAATAAATGCTTTGAGATGAGGCTGGCAAGATAGGATGGCAGTAAATAGTCTTTCAGTTAACAGGCATTTATAACGTACTAGTGGGGAGTTCCTGAAGACTTTTAAACAGAGAAATGACATGAATAAATTGATTCATGGAAAACCATCCTGGAAATTGTACAAAGGATAGATTAAAGTAGGGAAAGAATAGAAATGGGGAAATATAAGAAAAGGGCACTGTGGTTATAGTTCTGCATTTTACTTAAAGCAGCTTTTCTACATTATCTCATCCTATGGCCCAAATTAATTTCCTTTAAGTATGGTCTTGGTCAACTACCCTTGCTTTATATTCAATAAGACAGAAATCCAAGGCCTCATCTTAATTTCCTCTTCAGACTATGATTATCCATTGCATGCATACCATCAACTTCAATGACAGACAGATCTGTAAAATATAATGAATAATCAGATTTAGGGACCCATGTATTTTCCGTATATTTAAAATTCTATTCATGATTTTATTCCAGCATCACTTCTGAAACACTGATAATAAAAATCTGGAAAATATTCTTATTGGTGCTTCTTGGGCTCCAGTTGATAAAAGTTGGAAGACTGACATTTCTTTGCCTATTCCTAATGGCTTGAATCATACTTTGGACATTAGAAAACTAGCTGATAGAGGGATGGAATAATGTGGTGAGCATAAAGAGGGCCTCATTCAGGAAGACCAGGGTTCTAATCCTATTCTCAGTACCCCAACTAACCACTAGATTATAAATTTCTGAGAAGGTAATAGCTGCATTGATAGAAGAAATTCCTCACTAGGCCCCTTACAGTGATGAAATCACATCCAATCCCTACTCCTCACTCCCAATAATCTATATACAAAGTAGATTTTATTTTTAAAATATGAGGGGGAAAAGGACATTCATGCTTCCTTCATATTCCTCACACTTTATCTTAAAGTTTCCAATCTGAAAACTGCTATTTCTCTTTGGCACCTCTCTAAATGAATCCCCACAATAAGCTCCAAGAATGTAGCTGTCAGAATTGCAACTAACAAGTTTTCTATTCAAAGCATGAAATATACTTTCAATTTATTTTGGGAGAGAAATGTTGAAAAGAGAAATAGAGTTTCCAGTGGGGAGACCATAATGTTACCTGAAGTGTGGCTACCAAGGGGAGGAATCCATAATTTAGTAGTTTTCTTTTTAAATAAATTATTCTTATTAACTAGGTCACTGATGCAATTTTTTCTATACAGTTATCCTTTCCATATCTCAAGTTTCCCCATCATGGTTTTTATATATCATATATCATATTACCTTTTCTGGAAGTTTTGCAGAAGATGCAATTGACATGCAAAGATAAAAGGATGATACAGAAAAAGTTTAGATGGTCAGAAATACATAAAATATATGTATGATATTGATGTTATTGGCCTAAATTTTACAATGAGATAATCACTTCATAAAAGATAAATAAAAAACGGGTCAAAGCATTTTATATGGATTTTCCAGATTGCCAGCGATGAAGGGTGGGAGTGGGAGGGTAGGGGTGGGCTATAGAGAATAAGGTGAGAATAAAGAGTTGGAAGATAGGTATCTCACTCTTAAGGTCTAACTGTGGAAGGAATAACTGTACTTCTGAAGAATTAAAAGTTCCATCAATCCCTCTCTATCTTTCAGTGCTCTGAAAAAAAGCCTTAGTCACTTTAACCTAATTATGGCTCTTATGGCAGTGGTTTGTTTTTTTTTTTTGGGAGGTGGGTGGGGGGAGCAAAGAGTATATGTAAAGAGGCCTATAATTTCACTGGCTTATGGGGAACTCCTGACAAGTAAAATCTTTCTACCAAACAAGTTAGCAACTTCTCCAGCACTATGGTCTTAGAAATTTTCCTAGGGGCACTGGCAGTTTAACTGCCCAGACCACAATCACCAAATCAGTATGTGTCAGTGGCAGAATTTGTGTTAGAAATGAAACTTAAACCCAGGTTTTCCTGATTCAAAGGCTATATTCTATCCACTAACCTATGCTCTCTCTTCTGCAATAATCCAAATAAGGTATGATGACAATGTTACAAATAAAAAAACCCATAGAAATTTATATGATGTGCTTATCCAATATTCCTTTTCCCATAATGTTTTTATATAGACTTTCTTGAAATGGAAATGTATTGCTTTGTATTTTGAATCTGCTCTTTTGTTCTGCTGTGCATATTTTTTATTTAAGTTTAAAATAAATGAATACTTAAAAAAGAATAGTGTTATAATGTTTGGACAATAAAATAATTGGCAATTGTCACACTTTGAAACCTAGATAGGCAGTGGATTAGAAAGTATGCTGATATCACAATCAGCAACTACAAATAAAAGAAATTTTTTTCTATCATAGAGAAAGTATAGTTCCAACAAGAAACATACTCTTTTAAGCAGAGAACTGAAGTTCAAGTTTCTTATCCCTATCTCATTATCCTTGTGTCTTCAGATCTATAGAGACATGTAAGGCAATAATTTCTACCAACAATTGTTGGTGGCTGGAGTTGGTGTTGGAAAAGCAGAACTGACAGATGGAGCAAGGAGAGTGAGAGCCAGTCTTCCTTGTAAATTTTAAAGCCTAAGGCATTTTACCTTTTAAAAATATAGTAGCTGTGAAGCACATTTCCTACCTCTGGTAGAGTGTGGTAGACTACAGGTATGAAATAAGCTATACTTTTTCAGCCATTCAAATTACTGGTTCATTTTGCTTGACTGTATTTATTTATTACAAGAATTCTTGTGGGGAGTGTGTGTGTGTGTGTGTGTGTGTGCATGTATTACATATGGGGGATTCTTTCAGAAATAATATTTTAAAAAACAACACACACAAAGCATTTTTAAAATGAATCCAATAACTGAATGAAAACTCTGCCATGCTAGTCAGCTCAAAAAATTAGCAGAATGGCTAAGGAGGGTGGGGCCAGGGAAAGGTGACTTTGTCCTTTTCTGTAGTCTGTTGAAGAGATTTATGAAGGAAACCTGAGGGTTTCTCTAACTGCTATAACATTTATAGCATGAATATGCCAGTAATTCTTAAGGCCTCAGACCAGAAAGTTCCTATGTTCACATTCTTGCAATTTGTGTTTGTAATAAATGCTGTGTGCCCTACCACATCTCATAGCTTCTAATTTTTCTTATTAATGATCTCTAGTTGAGAATTTTTTCTCCACTAATCACAGATACAAGTCATGAGAATCCCTAAAATGGATTCTGCAAATATGCTTCCTGTACTCATTCATAGCATTTTTTTTTGCCCATGTAATAAAGGGCTGTCCTCCCTTACTAGCCTTCACCTTCATTCTTAGTCAATATTAGTCTTTGAGTCAACTTCCGATATTACCATAGGAGGTTTATGATGAGTCACTCATAACATTCATAGTTTCTGACAATCCAGGAGCAGAAAGCTGGCTCAGGGAATCAAAAGCTAATCTTGCTGGTAGCAAATAAGCATCACAAAAGCCAGGAAGTACTCACAACTCAGTATAGCAACATTTAATATTCAAAACCTCTAAAATTCATGCTAAGCATATTATACGTTTAAAAACTGCACTCTTAACAAGGCCACATAATCCACTACATGTTGTAAAACCTCTGAATGTGTCCCAAGGACCTGATTTTTGATTTACCTATTTCTAAGACAGTACCTTCTCTATTACTATATTCTGCAGAGAAATTTTAGACTAGATAACTAAGTGTGTAAATGTTTTAGAAATTTTGAAATGGAATGAATTTTTTTCTCATAGAATACTCATAATTAAACTATCCAGCTCATAATTCTTCAAATCTGTAATTAGGACCCACATAGAGTAGCAACAATTTTGAAGGATATATTTATAATTGAGAAGAAAAATATGTTAACTCCTCAAAATGAATGTGTAAAAGATTCTCAAGTGCAAGACACTTTAGAAGGGCTGTGATGTGCTGTTTAGAAGATTTTTCATATTTGCAGTGATAAAGACTTCATTGTGCAAAGGTCTAAACATTCTGGCAAGTTCCAGCAACACTTAGAATCATTAACACCAGATACATTTTATATCCATATTAGGCTATGTAAAGAAGATTGGCAGAAAAGTTAAGGATTGTGCCTTTCTTAGGCTTCCAATTTTTATCAAATGATGAAAGGAAAGTCCTCTTCAGATTTTACAATTGGAATCCAAGTTGTTCATTATGATGATATCCCTTTGTGTATATGCATATACATATGTATGTTAAGCAGGACACACACATATATATGTTAAGCAGCAAAAACTGAAGCTATTTCAATTAAAAAAACAAAACAACAACCCAACTATTCAAAAGAAATAGTAGTATAGGGTTGGGATATTGTTGTGGCATAGGAAATGATTAGTTAATGGATCCTGAAAAATATGGAAAGATTTAGACCTAAGAAGGATGATGTTATCCACTTTCAGAGAAAGTGGTACAAAAAAGTGTATTACAGCCTTACATAGATGTATATGAACTTATAATGGGTATGATTATAGGAATCTATGTATATGTTTGTATATTTGTGTCTGTGTATGTGTGTATATGTATGTGTATATGTATACATGTGTATGTGTATGTATACATAAATATATCTGCTTAACTGTAGCCTGCTTGGGGATATAAGGGAGAGAAAAGGGGAGAAAGGGAGACAAAAAGAATAAAGTAAACTATATTTTTGTCCTCCTCCTTTTTTAATTTCCTTCACAGGCTAATAGTACACTATTTCAAAGTCTGATTCTTTTTGTACAGCAAAATAACTCTTAGGACATATATACTTATATTGTATTTAATTTATACTTTAACATATTTAACATGTATTGGTCAATCTGCCATCAGGGGAGGGGATGGGGGAAAGGAGGGGAAAAATTGGAACAAAAGGTTTGGCAATTGTCAATGCTGTAAAATTATCCATGCATATAACTTGTAAATAAAAAGCTATATAAAAAAAGAATAAAGTAAAAAGACCACAACAGAGAACAAAAGAAAATCTCCAATGAAACAAAGATGGGCAATTCTAAATATAATGTCTTCTATTATTATATATACTTTCTTGAAATGGAAATTTATTTTTAAATATTTTTAATCCTCTCATGTTCTGCTGTACATATGACAATGTTTTTTCTGTATTTCTCTTTTTCTCTTTTTTGTTTTTCATTAACTAATTAATGAAAAAGCAACAAAAATATAGGTAAGTTTAAATAACTACAAAATCTTGCAGGAACTTTTTCATTCCTTACTGATTTATGAGAGGTCACTCTAGGCCAGTCGCAGAAAAGTTTTTATGAGAATTAAGGGGAAATCTACAAAGTAATAGAAAATAAACCAAGACTCAATAAATTTAGTATGAAACAATGAGATGAAATATAGAGCATGTTGTTTTAACTCCCTATTGATTTTTATTACTTTGCTGCCTTGTAAACTTATGCTATATATAATCTCAAGATTTTCATATATTGAGTGCATCTTAATAAATTCAAAATGGCTAAATATTCACAAACATCTAGTTGACATATTTGGAGAGAAAAGACATCCTTCTAATAATACTCTGTCAACTGTCATACACTCCAGGAATGATTTATTTGTTAGTAAGTCTAAGACCCTGCTCTTCTACCTTTTCCATTTATTTTCTTTTTATAGAGGATGGTGATGGCGGGGAGGGGAAAAAGGGGGGATGAAACTGTGTCCCTTTTAATTTGTAAAATAATCACTTTGCCCTTTTTATTCCTGGCCTCCCAGACTCCAGAAAGTCTAGAAGAAGGCATATGTTCCAAGCTGGGCTTTTCTAAGGCACATCACCCCTGCCCCTCATTGGTAGCCAGATCCCCATTCAGGAAGCCTTCAAAGTGATTTTCATTCAATTGAGAGATCTGGGTCTGATATTGAGTGGCTTGAAACTCCAAGTATTTAGGGCTGGGGACATTGGCTTTCTTTTCAACTGGAAGTTTTAGTCTCAAACTTCTTCTACAAAGGACAATTCTAAACTCCATATTTTTGCATAAGTCTGGAGTAGGAATTATGCCATGCCAAGGAACCTCTCTCTCCACAGCTACCTACCAGGACTCCTGCTCACTGTGAAGAGACCTTCTCAGTAAAAACCTCTTGTTATTTCTCGGCCAGGACCTTGCCACTGAGGAAGTCAGTCTTCCTAGCAAAGCTGGCTTTTCAGTGCCAATAAAACTTTCTTTTTTGCCACTAATATTTTGGGTTGGACCTGCACCTCTAATCAAAAGGGGATTCCCATAATTCTGCACTGCCACTAAAATAGCATCAACCCAACCAAGGCTCAGAGATTTGCCCTACGTCATCTAGCTAATAAATTTGAACTCAAGTCTTCTTGACTCCAAGTCCAATACTCTATCTGTAATGCCTTCTTGTTTCCCTATGTTACCTAGAACAAGAGGGATCAGAGATCCCTTAACGTATTGAGGATGTTATTTGAGAATATCAGCTTGAGATAGGATGGGGAATTTGCCTAATGTTACAAGAAAATTAGGCTGAATTATTTTATGCTTTCTTTACATCAGTCTTTACTTCTATCCATGATATAGGGTTTGGTATTAATTAATCCCATGGATATGCAAGTCATTTAAACTTTATGGCTGTAAGGGTATTGGAGAAACTGATCACATTTCCTGGGCTTTCCATTATCATAGCTAAAACTCTGACCACACCATTTCTTCCTGTATTAACAATAAAATTAAATATGTGGGTGGTATTTCCTACTTGCAGATCTTAATAAGAGGTGCATTTTCCCCTCTTTTTTTTCCTCATATCTGTAATTAATTATGGAAGAACAAGTTAGGATAGGAGTTGATGGCCACTAAGATAAGAGAATGATAAATTAGAGTTGGAGGTAAACTTAAAAGTCATT
Source organism: Sarcophilus harrisii (assembly GCF_902635505.1). NCBI lineage: Eukaryota > Metazoa > Chordata > Mammalia > Dasyuromorphia > Dasyuridae > Sarcophilus > Sarcophilus harrisii. The sequence continues at coordinate 477,321,736 of NC_045426.1, forward strand.
TAGGCCAAACCTACAATTTTACAAAGAAGTTAAATACTTGCCTCAGGTCCGTCAGACAGTAAACAATGGATCTAAAACCAGCTTCTCTCGATTCCAAAACCACCATTTTATCCATTGAACCTTACTTCCTCTTTAAGTGTGTACTTTTCTATTCCTCTGATATCAGTTCTTCTATTCATATATTTCTCTTTGGAAATTAATTATCCAATCCTTGTGACCTGTCAGTTTTCCCATTTTGGAAACTGATTCTATTCCTATACATTCTGCCCCACTCTATTATACCAACGTCAGGGTCCTCTTCATTTTCTACCTACAAGAACTTGAAATAATGTGAATTCAATAGAGAAACAGCCAGCACTAAACTCCCTTGATCCCAATAGATTTTAAACATTTTGAGAGCAGAGACTGTTTTTTCTTCTTTATTTTACACTCTGAGTTTAGCAGTGCCTGGCACATGTTCATCCATTTTTTAGTCAAATCCGATACTTTATGATCTCATTTGGGATTTTCTTGGTAAAGATACAAAGATACAAAAAAAAAACAAAAAAAAAAAAAAAAAACCTTTGATATTTCCTTTCATATAGTAGCCTTTTACTATATATTGACTGATTAGACTTTCTTATATATTGACTGATTAGACTTTCTGTTTTTCCAGAGCATGTTTGCCACAAGAACATAGGCAGATCTCCTAGTGGAAATTCCCCCATATACACATTTGTCTTGCACTCTCTCACCCTCACCCCGTTCTCCCCAACACTAGAAGCGTTTATTACTCAAAACAAGCAATATTAGGTATAAAGAGAGACTATTCAGTGATCTTTCATGATGAAAATTCCAGGGACACATTCAAACCGAATATACTCTCCACAATCTCTGTTAGTCTTCATTCACTGACACTACCCCAAAAATGAAAGATGTGAGCTTGTCTTCTTTAGACTGTGACTTTGGGTTTACAGCCTAGCCCCTCACTCCTCTCCTGTACTATTCACTGCAGACAGGAATCACACTCTAAGGACAACCTATTATTTCATTGGTTCCAATATTTTTGCCTATCAAACAGTTTTCACTGGAAAAATAACAAATATTCTGAGTGACAGTGCTCTGCAATGGCGTCATCCTAATTAGCCTATATTTTACTGTGTATGACTTTAGCTCTTTGAAGAGTTTCAGGGTTCAAACTACATAGACAATTTCCAGGTTCTCAGTGTAGTCACATAGTCCAGGCTCTTCTAGCTTAATGCAAAAATCTGGCTTTTTTTTTTTTTTTTTTTTTCAGGTACTCACCATCATTATTTAGGCCAAATCTTTCTAAACCTTGGTTGTCTAAAAGAATAATAATAAAAAAATTTTGCCTGCTTTTAATAAATATGCTTCTAATTCAGAATGAGAAGGTTTTCCACTCTGGTTCTTAGTTTTTGTACATCATAAGAATTACCTATAAATAAGGTCATATGTCAAAAGATTTTCCTCTTCTAGTCTCCTTTAAACTGCATTAGTTTTAGTTTTTTTTTTTTTTTTTTTTTTGTCTTATTTCCTTCAACTCATTGTTCCAAGCATTTCAGTCCCTTTCCTCTAGTCATCATAGTGGGACTGTAGAACTTAAAGCTCACAGATTTAGAATTGAGTTGAATCCCTTCATTTGAAATTGAAAATTTCATTTGAAAATTGAAAACATTGAGACTCAGAGAGGTTCATTATGTAGCTTATGGTCACACAGTTGGTAACTGCTTAAAACAGCATGTGAACCTAGGGAGACCTGCCTCATTCCAAGCCCAGAAAAAATGGCAAATCATTCCAGTATCTTTGCTAAAAAAAAGCCCAGAAGGGGTCATGAAGAATCAGATGGACTGAAATAACTAAACAACAATGACAGAAAGTAAGAATTCTGGATTGGTAGCAGCTATGAGGACATGGTCACAGTTATGAGTAGATGAACAGAACGTGCTGTATTCCTATATTCCCATCCCATGTCCACATAGACAATTCAAAACTTCTGTCTTTGCTCTTGGGATCCCAGTGCCCTAATTTCCCATCCACTATATCTTATTTTACAATGCCTATATTTATGCCAAATCTATGTATATGTTTACAGCCATATTTATGATAAATTGGCTGTCTTACAAATGATTTCTCAAATTAGTGAATAAGCATGTGTGAAGAGTCCTATGTATCAGATACTGTGCTAAGTTCTAGAGATATTTAAAAAAAAAACAGGCAAAAGACAAAGTGCCCTCAAGGAGCACCCAATCTAATGGGAAGCACAACAAGTAAACAAATATGTACAACAAGCTGTATAGGGCATAAATAGGAAATAACTAAGAGACAAAACACTAATATTAAGAGAGGTTGGGAAAAAGTTTCTACAGAAAGTCGAATTTTAGCTGGGACTTGAAGGATGTCATGGAAACAGGAGGCAGAAATGAGAAAGAAAATCATTCATAAGAAAAGTCAGTGAAATTGTTCCAAACTGAGATGGAGCATCTTGCTTGAGGAACAGCAAGGAAGCTACTGTCAGTGGACTTGAGTGTGTACAGAAGGCAAAAGGTAAAAGATTGGAAAGGTGTATATGTCTTGTGAGGCTAGTGTATGAACTGTTTTGAATGCCAAACAGAGGATTTTATATTCCAGAGATGATAAGGAGCAACTGCAGTTTCTTAAGGAGGGAGAGGATGGGATCAAACCTGAACTTTAGGGAAATCACTTTGACAGCTGAATGGTTGATGGACTAGAAGTGGGGACAGACTTGGGTCAGGTAGATCAACTGATAGGCTGTTGCAATAATCCAGTCATTCAGAGATGAGGGTCTGTACCAGGGAACTAACAGCATCAGGAGAAAGGGGGATTTAAGATATGTTACAAAGGAAAAGGCAGCAGACCTAGGCAACAGATTGAAAACAGGAGTCACAAATTGAGAATGATACCTAGGTTTTGAGTCTGAGAGATCAAAAAAATGGTGGTATTCTTGAAAGTAAAAGGAAATTCTGGAAGATGGTTGGGAGGAAGAATAAGGATAATGAGTTACTCAATTTATAGCTGAGAAAAGACCAGAGTCACACAGCTAGTAGAATTTTACCTGCAAGATTTGAACTCAAATCTCTCAGGGTTTGTGACTTTAACCAAGGTTTTCTTTCCAACATGTTCATACCAGATTAAAACTTTTGGATACAAATACTTCAACAAATTTACAATAATATCCTTTATTTAAATGTATTTTGTCTTTTTTAAGAGTCCTTCACAACTTCCCAACCTTTCTAACTTAATTATATACATATTATAGTACTCCCTTCTTATACTCTATGGTCAGTTAATTAGCCCACTTGTGTTCTTCATTTCTAACACACTATCTCCCTATGCATTGACTGTCCCTCATATTGAAATGCCATATGTTTCTATTTTTCCTTCAAATGGCTATTTAAGTACCATTCAAGCATGAATGATCCCCATGATCCTAACCCCCTAGCTAGCAGTCCTCATGCCCCCATTTACTTATTTATTTTGTATATTATTATTTATGATCATTTTCTCTCTCATTAGAATATAATCTTCTTGAGGGCATTGACAATGTCACTTTTTGAAAAATTCCTAACACTCAGCACAGTGTTCAGAATATAATAGACATTTAATAAATGGGTATTGATTGATTGATTCTTAGAGAACTGTCTTTGGTATAAAGCTGAAAATAATTTTTCTTTAATTTCTTTATTTTTAATTAATTTTTAATTTAAAGATAGAAAATGGAGGATAGCATTGATTATGAACCTGTTCCTAAAGCCCCAAATCTTTAAATGGGTTGTGGAGTCTACAACATGTAGTCAAAATGCAATCCAAATAAAGAATGGAGCCCTAGTTTCAATCCTCTCCATAAAAATTCAGCTTTATTTTTTGTTTAAACTACCTATATATTTTGTGTGATTAATAAGGAATCTCTTGCTGTGGATGTGATATATAGAAAATAAAAGGCCACTTTTAGGAGCAGAAAATTCTGACCTGGTATAATATTTGATATCTCTAAATATTTAATGAATATTTAACTTGTGAATGACTTTTTGACCCCAACCTTGATCTCACCATTAATGTGAGTATATTCTGTATCAGTGCAGACCACACAGTCCTTCCACCACTTTTCTTCCTGTCTTAACATAAATCCTTCCCAGAAGATTTGCCTGACACCCACAGGCCTTCCTTTTTCTTCATCTCAGATATGCCAGCATAACCACAGAGCTATCTTTCCTTGTATCACTACCTGACACATCTTTTCAAATCATATACATCCTTGAAAATGTCTTTTGCTTTACTTCTTGTTAAGTCAAATATCTGATTCAATTAGATGTACTAGAAACAAAATTTAAAATTTAGTAGAAATGCTTTTAGGGGTAAGATCAACATGAATCATCTAAGAAAAAAAATGAATGCTATCACAGGATTGTCAATTAAAAACTGAGACTACAGAGGAGTTCAACTTCCTCATTTTACTGACAAGGAAACTGAGGTCCAAGAAAGATGAGTGACTTGTTTCATAGGTAAGAAAATCAGAGGTGAGGCTTTAGCCCAAATACTTTGACTTTGTCTGTCTCTGTTTGTCTATCTCTTTCTGTCTCTGATTCTTCTCTCTCTGTCTATATCTCTGTCTGTCTCTCTCTTGTCTCTCCTCTGTCTGTCTTTCTGTCTTTTTATCTTTGCCTGTTTCTTTCTCTACCCAATAGTAGACTATATTTTAATAGGATTTTATTATAATTCTAATTTACTAAAATTCTATTCTTCATTTTAAGTGCACAATGCTTTCTTGTGTACTTTATTTTCTTAATTTCAACCTTTTAAAAAAGAGCATAGCAATAACTCAAAGAAAATAAAGAATAGGCATTGTTTATAATCTTGCCCAGTTGTTATCAATGTTATCAGCTGATGAAGCCTGAAGCAAATTTCTTGCTCCTACTCTATCATCCAATAGCCTCAAATTCTATCAACAACTTTAAAGCTTGATGGTATCCAGTGCCATAAATAGCCCTTAACCTTGTATTCTATTTAGTGCTGGACCTCATTTAGATCAGACCAGTAAGAAGGAAGGGAGACACTACTTTGCCATGTAATATTTAGTTACAGAAAGGATCTTTAGCAAGAATACAATTCTGTCTCAAGTAGATGTGAACCCCATCCTCCTTCATCTCCATAGGTAAAAAAGTCTGGTCTGAAAAGTATGCTGATTCCTTTTGAGACAGAACACCTATAAAAGTCTAAAGAGCTCTAATTTTTAAATTGCTGGACCTTATATTCCTTACTTGACCAGGAAGCTGTGCCAAAGATTCAAGTCCTAATTTTCTGGGCCAATCAATTCTACTCCTGGGTAAATTCCCCGCCTTCTAAAGAAAAATTAGCCCTGTCCATGTGGAAGAGGCTCTTATGTTGATCCTACCATATACCTTTTATTTCCTCTGATACAACCCACCATACTCCAAAGTATCCAGAGAGAAACTAAGTTGATTCCATGGATAAATTAATATTCAATAGCAAAATGAACACAACAGAAATCACTTATTCTGTTATTCTCAAGATCTTTATCTTAGGTTTTTACTATTTTTACGGTTGGTTCCATATTGACTTTCAAAAATGCCAAATTTATTCTTTCATGTATAGTGTAAAAATAATTAGAATTTCATGGGAAATGAAACTTCTTATTTTGAAAACAGAACCAGAGATGCTATTTGGAAGTGTTGTTGGAATGCATGGAAAAGCGCTTAGAAAGCATTTATTTTAACTATGTCATGCTGATAAATGAAAAGAGGATTTGATTTTTACAGTTTTTCTATGATTGAGAAAATACAGTATGGAATAAAGTGTTCTGGACTAAAGTTAAGGATCCTAGGTTTGAGACCTGCCTCAATCTTAATTACCTGTATGTTTAAACAGCCCTTTCTGGGTCTCAATTTCATCTACAAAATGAAGGGTGTGGACTAGATAATCTAAAATTCTCCTTCTAGTTCTAAAATTCCATAATCTATTGCAATAGTTTGTGGCAAGGTCTGAAGTAGCTTTTGAAGGAGTTTATAAATTTATTTTTTTGTTTATATCTCAATGAGAAAAACATTATTTCCAGGGATCTACTTTGTCATTCAGGAAATACTACTTAAGCTGCTGTTCTTATCTAATCTCAGAAAGAATAGAGAAACACAGAAGTAGCTATCCAACCTGGCATTTACAAGAAACTGAATAGCTCATATTATTTAAAAGGTTTGTTGGTGCCAAAAAGAATCAGCAGGGCTTGAGAAAACAGAGGGAACTGAGCAAATGAGACTAGCAATGGTCAGAATTGCTGTTGCTAATGGCATGCAGTTGACTGGAGGAAATTCATACTAGGGAAATCTTATAATTGATATTTCTTATTACCTGACAAAGTGCAGTAGAATTGGGATGGAAAAAAATACTAGATGTAGTAGCTTTTTCTTCTTCTTTTTCTCCTTTCAAATTGCTGTTTTACTAGACCCCACCTAGGTTAACCGGTGCTTTCCTAGACTTGGCAAAGTCTAGGACTGAAGATGTACATGTTTTCAAAAAAGTTTCTGAAGAAATAAGAGATTATCTCTCCTTTGTGGCTCTCCCTACCTCTAATCTTTTTTTTTTTCTTCCTATCTCTTTCCTTTCCCTTCCCCCTCCCTTCTTTCCTTTAATAGGTCTACTTTGATCTTTAGCAAAAACATGTACTGAAGATTTGTAAAGTGAATTGCTAAGGGAAAAAAGAGCAGAAATGAGACTACTACTAATAATAGCAGTTACATAGGACTTAAGATTTGTGTTTAAAAAATATTATCATTTTATCCTCACAACAAGTCAGGGAGGTAAGGTGCCATTATTAACCCTATCGGTAGAGATATTAAGTGACTTGCTAAGAGACATACAGGGTATTAAATATCTGAGGCACAATATAAACTCCGTTTCTTGCTGAGTGAAATGAGCAGGACCAGAAGATTTACTTCAACAACAATACTATATGATGATCAATTCTGATGGACATGGCCCTCTTCAACAATGAGATGAAACAAATCAGCTTCATAAGAACAGTAATGAACTGAACCAGCTACACTCAGGGAAAGAACTCTGGGAGATGACTATAAACCACTACATAGAATTCCCAATCCGTCTATCTTTGTCCACCTGCATTTTTGATTTCCTTCACAAGCTAATTGTACACTATTTCAAAGTCTGACTCTTTTTATATAGCAAAATAACTGTTTGGACATGTATATATATATATATATATATATATATATATAATATTTAACTTATACTTTAACATATTTAACATGTATTGGTCAACCTGCCATATGGGGGAAGGGGGGGAAGGAGGAAAAAAGTTGGAACAAAAGGATTTGCAACTGTCAATGCTGAAAAATTACCTATGCATATATTTGTAAATAAAAAAAGCTAAAAAAAAAATAAACTCAGTTTCTCCAGACTCCAGATCCAGTCCTTTGCCACCTAGAAAACCTTAAAGCACAGAGATTTGATCTGTCATAAGGCCATTTGGCTTCTTGAAAACAAAGAGCATTGGAAAAATGATACTTTCAGAACAAAACTTTTTCCATCTACACAATCTAAAACTCAATTTTACATTTCACTAAAATGTCCAGCCTTAAGTAAAGCAAAATGCCAAAATCAGTACAGGAAAGAATTGAGGAATGACGGGAACCCAAACTCTTAATCAATCTGAATATAAATTTCACTCATTTCTTTCCTGCTGCAGCTACACTGGATCAATGAGAGGTAGAATCCTTATATTGCCAGTCTGAAGACAGGTATCATATTTATAATACCTACAGTATGTATGGGTTAAGGAAAAAAAAAACTCTGAAGGAGATTTCACAATTTCAGGGGATCTAGTATGGGAACTTGGAGGGTGGGAAGGGTGGTTGAAGCCTAAGGCTTTAATGTACAAACAGGTAATATGATGGAGTAGATTTTTTGTCAACCCTACTATGAGATCAGTGGGAAAGTGGTAGCCAGTGGCAGCAGAGAATGAAGGCATCTTTGTGAAATATCTTCAAGGATCAATTTAATACTCTTACAAATTTCTAGACCAATAATTCTAAAAAATGAAGCCATCTTAGCATGTCCTTATGAAGTATTGAATGTTACACAAGAAGCTACTCTTACTTCTACAATGCTGCTTCTAAGATTTCTTTATACCATCTAAATATAGTAGTGACCATCCCCTGGAACCTGATCCCATGGGATCATTCTGTACCTTGGGATTTCCAGTTATGTGAAATCAAGGACATCGGTTTCCATGATGGGGATGGAGAGTATAGAAGGACTGATTACTAAGTATGAAGAGCCTTCCATTCAGTAGATGTTAAAGGAAGGGATCATTTGTTTTCTGGCTCCTTTCTTTCTTTCTTTTGAATTCTGCATGCTTTCTCTGAGTTCTGATGAGTGAATGGTGATCCTGATATGCATATTTTCTAGATTTTTCTAGATATCCCATGAGTTCAAGATATTGGAACACTGGGTTCCAGTGTTTGTTGTTTCTTAGGTGAAATCTTCTGATACAACTCTTTGGAGAAGGAAAAAACCACCAGCAGGAGGATAATGGAGATCCAAGTGAGCTCTGAGCTGGAGGAGCCCTCTGTAGACGATGATACTTTCTTCTTTGGGCCATGAATTATAACCCAATAAACTATCATCAATTAAAAAGGAAAATCAATGTTCCATTTGTTCATTTTGTTAATTCTTTCATAGTCAAATGCAATATTTTCACTCAAATTAGTTTACTATAGCTGTGAATAAATCATTTATCCAGATTTTATATTCTTCCCCTCCTAATTTCAAGAAAGAACTATATATTTTCTTGGTATAATTCTCCTCTCACTGAAGTTTTCCATCTAAAGCAGCTGCCTGACTCTCTGCGGGTTTGATAAGCATTTCTGAAGGGCTATATAAACTATTTTCAAAATTAGGTCCTGTTAGCTGAAAAACAAATAGAAGACATGGTTTTTTGATGACCACAGTAACTGGCCAGCCAGATGGGAAATTATGCCTGGGTTTGCAGTTCTGTCAGGATTCACAAAGGTGGAGTCATATCACTACACAATTCTATTCACCCACCCTGTTTTAGCAGTAAAAACAGCTGCAAAATTAGTAAGACATTATAAAAGCAAATATGGTATCTATTTATTTAGCTCTATAGTCTTTCAACAGGACACTGAACATCTATCAGCTGGCAGCAGTTTTCAGTTCATATCAACTTGGGTTTAATTCAGAATTAATGACCTAGAAGCTAAGACGAAAGGCATGTTCTCCGGTTACCAATCCTCTGAGTATCCAGTCCTTTCCCAGTCTGTCTTGACGTAACAGCAAAAGAATTACTAGACTTATTTTTATCAACATTAATCACTCACATTTTAGTTGACAATTGTGGATTCAAACTCACAGCTCTGTCATGACATTGGATTCTGTAGCTCAATGACAATCTAAATTTAAAAGTTGTGGGTGTGGAGGTAGATACCAAATGAGACTAAAAAATATAAACTTAGAAAATTCAGGCTGTATACAAATGAGTTTGGGTAAATTTAACGTACTTTAAATCCAAATGACAATGGAAATTTTACACAGAATGACTTAATATCAAAGATTTTCTAGATGTCATATAGGCTCTGCCTCAGCTTTCAGTATGCATAATACCTAAAATACTGACTATAGGAGTTGGTATTTTTTAACAATTTTCAAAACACCTTAGGGAAAAACAATAATTTTCTTCAGTAACTTATTTCACTGTTTTAACAGCTATGGTTTTGAACAAATTTCATCTTTTATTTAAGCTAAGGCGCCAGTACTGTAACAGACCCATACTAAACATATTTTGGTGATGTCAGGAAATTAATGGCTAATATTTATGTAAAGCTTTTCAATATGTTTTGCATATATTAACTCATTTGGTTCTTATAATAAGCCTATTAGGCATAATTATCATTCCCATTTTATAGATAAATAAACTGAGGAATAGTGAAATTAAGTATCTGAGGCAGGATTTGAATTGTGGTTTCTTAATACAGTCTTACATCTACTGCATATAATTTTCATTGGCAATAACACTGGTGTTTGATCCTTCATTTTTTCCCAACTTGGAAAAAAATTCAGAAAAATCAAATTATCCTCCAGAACATCAAACAAACATACAGGTACCTTTTGAACTACTCTACTATGCATGTGGAAACAGAGAATCCAGAACTGAATCCCTACTCTGTCATTTGTGACATGGGAAAATTTGTTTAACTTCTCTTGGTCTCAATTTCTCAAATTATAACCTGGGAAGGAATTGGATTTGATGTGCATAAAAGAAAGAAGAATTTAAAATTTATAGCTTCCATAGTCAGCACTTCATTTAAAAATTATTGGAACTGAGTTGTGAAAATCAGATAGTTTTGTATGTCCACATAGCAAGCAAAGTTTATGGATCTTCCATCTAATGTAAAACAACTCTAATGCCCTATTTGTCCTCTCTTTATGGCCATCATTATTCCAATGGGTAATCAATCAAGATTTCTTCAGAAGGCACCACTTCTTTTCCAACTTGGGAAAATTTTTTGACTTTATGCTGTTATTTTCTTCTCAAATGTTTCTTACATACACTATTCCCATCCCACACAATTTCCCCTTTTATCAATTAGAATTCAGTAATTTCTACTTCCTTTTCATACATTTACTAGTTATCTCTAATCTCCTTTCTCTCCCAACTCTTTCTAAATTATTTTGGAAAAATATTTCCTTTTATACCTTTTGTGAGCAAAAACATCATCTATTATGACTGATAAGCTCAAGAATAGTACTAGTTAAATATCATGGCAAAGGAAAGCAATATCTGTAGAAGTGAAGACCCAATAAGGAACAAGAAGTCTTTGCTTGGATAGTAATTAAGAACTGGTCAATAGAAAGAGAACCAACCTTGTAATTAGGAGACTTGGATTCTGGTTAACTTTGGGCAATCACTTCCCAATCTATAAAATGAAGGAGAGTGAATTACATGATTTTTAAGATCTCTTTTAGTTCTAAGGTTATAACCTTATTTCTAGAAATCTTTAAAGTCTTTGAAAGTGCTTCCTTCAGAATCTCCACAAAAGTCATCCATCATTTGCCTCCATGTATTCCAATGAAACTCACTTTTCCTCAAGTCATGATGGATTAGCAGTCAAGATGAATGAAAACTAATTTTTATTGCACTTTTTCCTCTTTTACCTAATTACTAATATTGAAATAGTAATATTTTTGTTTCCTTGTGTATTACAAATAAAATTTTTGTAGACTAACCTCTAAACCTAAGTGCAATGTATCAATGAGAAAGTCCATTCTGAATTTCAAACAGCTGACAAGTGAACTTTTGAAACATGAGCCATTTTAAATTAGAGGTCCTTGTGGTCAGATAATATTACATTACCTGTTATAGTTCTATTAGTCCTGGTTTAATGCTCATTTTTTCTTTCCTAAAAGCATTTATATATTTTTTAAAAATTATTAACACTGTTGTCTTAAAAACATTTATAGCTCAATTGATACTGTCTGTTAGAAGTGCTTCTCTGATTTGACAAATGGTACTTATTCATTGACAAAAATAACTTTACTTCAGTGCTTTGAAAATAAGTAAAGTTTCAAAACAGATTCATACACAGGGTCATGCACACATACAGACATATTTTTTACTGAAAAGTAAATTATAAAATGAGAGGAACACTTTTACTTTATTAAAATTATATCTTTTCTTTGAAAAACAAGCTAATAAACTTGTTTATAATAAGGTTGGTTAAAATAAATTTTTTTGAAATTCTCAAATTGAGCACTTTGCCCTGAAAGCTTTTAGGATAACAATTAAGGTGAGCAACAGTTGGCAGATTCTAGCAGTACATACTTTCATTCGCATAGTTTCCTAGTAAAGGAATGGATAATTTTTGAAAACAAATTCATAACAGCCACTGAAAAATCCTGCTGATAGAAAGATTCTCCCTGACAAGAAACAAGAGATCCAGCTGGGATCTGGCATTTTCCATAGGAGGCTTCTTCCAAGGGAACGCCAGGGAACTGCTAAAAAAGGCAGTCTGCCCAGAGTCACAGAGTAATCTAGTACAAAGCACAGCGTAATTTGAAAGATAGGAAGTCAAAAGAAACAGTAAAGCAATAGGAGCCACCTAGTTTGCTTTCTGAATGAGTTCTCCTAAACCATCAATAAATAAAGATATATAGGATCCTTGGATTATGAAAGCACAATTTAAACACAAGAATCAAAATTCCTAATTATTTACATTGTAATAGGTGTGCTACAAGAGAAGGTGGTGTAATCCTCCAAGTATCCTTCTCTCAATGACAAGGAATGAACAAATATAAACATCATCACCAAATTCATACTCACTCTACCTTATAATAACAAAAACTCAGTCTGGATGCCATTTTAATACACATTCTCTTTTCCTTAACAGAATGGGATTCTTCCATTAAGCATGAGCACAGAGTAGTAGAGAAGGGACAATTGCACTTATATAAAATAGAAATTGAAGTAAATCTAACCAGATAAGACCAAAAATAATAGCTGTCAATGATTACTGATTTAAACTTTTTGTTTATCAAGAATGTCAGATGTTAGTAAACAGAAGGAATACAAGTTGACACAATTGGCTGATAAAATCATTATCTCATTGTACTAATTAGAAGGGGGTATGGGGGTAAAGCAAGGATTTTTCATGTGCAAGTTATTCCATTTGCCCAAATCCCAGGATCTACTTTTGTACTTGGAAGAACTCTGAGTGAATAGTTCTTGTCAAAAGTAAAAGTCATATTCCCTCTGTCTCTTATGTCCTGCCCCTTAGGTTATAGTCAGGACAAACAACTTAATTAATCTTGATTTGAAGACAGACTCTTTAGAAAGAAGGACACACACTTTTTGACTCATTAACCAGATTAAAACTTCTAGTCACTGACAATAACATTCAACTAAAGACTTTTAATACTGCCTCAGTGACACAGGGATCTCATTTTATATTCCATGTATGTTCCTCATAGTCAAATTTATATTAGCAAGTAGGCTGTATCTGTGCACATAGATAATTAAGAGGTAATTATCTGGCCAGCAGGGAATTCCATACTCTGTATATGTAAACTTGTTATTTGGTTTATGTCTATAGCTTCTATTCACTGAGACTGATGCTATTGAGGAGATTGACTTTATGATTTACATTTTCCTAAAAGTCATTTCTTAATTTAGTTCAATTCAATTCAACATTAACTAAACACTTATAATTCTGATGGCTCTATGGTGGATTGTAAGTTAAAAAAAAAAGAATTCCTGCCTTTAAGAGATTTTCATTCCACTGGGGAAATACACTATGTCAGCAGAACAACAAATACAAATAATTTCAAGAAAAAGACAGAGAGAGTATGTGAGAGAGAAACAGAGAGAGGGAGAGAGAGAGAGAGAGAGAGAGAGAGAGAGAGACAGAGAGACAGAGAGATAGAGACAGAGACAGAGATGAAGACAGATAGAGAGCGTTAAAATCTAGGACTTGGAAAGTTTTCTCTAAGAAATGGTCCTTACTTAGATTTTTGAAGGAAGTCAAAGATTATCAAACTTAGGGGTAAGAATTAAGCGTATTTGGGAAAGGGGGACAAAACCTATGTGAATATGCTGATGTGGGAGATGAAATGCAGAATTCAAGGAATAGAAAACAGATTAATTTGGCTAGAACACTGAGTGTGTGATGAAGAAAAATGTGAAATATACCTGGAAAGAAAAGCTAGAATCAGCTTGAGAAAGCCTATCCAAGAAAGACATCATCCTCATCATCCTCATCATCATTCCTGGTATTTCTATAGCTTTATGGTTATTGCAAAGTATTTTACATATAACTCATAAAATCCTATGAGATAGATTATGAAAATTTTATTCTTTATATTTTGCAAATGAAGAAAACAGGCATCATGGAAATGAATTGACATGGTCACAGTAATGAGTAGTAGAATCATAACTAGAACTGTATTCTTCTGACTCTAGTATTATTTTTATCATCAATACAATTACTGGATCTAAGATGGAAATCCAGATCAACTTTCCAGTGATATTACCAATTGACCTTTGCAGTATAAAGATGGAATGTAGTGTTCTCCTTGTAGTTCCATTATGGCTAATGTGGAATATTTATATAACACTATAAGATATACAACATGCTTTCTTATAAAAGTCCTATGGGGTAGACAGTATATTATTACCCCCACTTTGCAGATATGGAAAAAAAAAGCTCAGAAATCTTATGATTTTTCATGTTCACCCAGCAATCATCAGAGTTAAAACATTTCTACTGTTTACTAAAGTAGTTTTACTTTAATGTGCTTATTAACTCCTCAAGGCACCAAAGGGAACATATAAACATATTTACCGGAAGGCCCTACGGGAACTAAGTTGAATATACTGGAGACAATGGAACATTTATATTATATCTCCTCAACTAGTATGATTCACATTGAAAAATTCAGCTTAAGACAGAGCTTTATATAGATTATTTGTCAAAGAACGGAAAATGCAGCAATGGTTTCACAAATGATTCATATTGTGGAGTTTATGGTCTGTCAACACCATGGCTAAATACTATTTTTCAGTATAGAATGAATGGATATGCCTTAAAATAATAGCCTCAGAGCAATGTACTTCATGAATTAGAAGATATTAAAGCAAGCTAGAAAGCGTCTCAGTGGATGGCAAAATCCTGCAAAACTGTGAGAGACCACATGTTATAAGGCAACAGTGGGTTGGGTTGAAGAAGGGGTTAAAAATGAATTGGGAGTTCCAAATAACTAAGATACTCATTGATCAGCAAGGCCCATGCTTTGGGAAACAGCATGAACTTTCTTGGTCACTAGATTATTCTTGAGTAGACTGTTGTAGTGGATGGATATGATTTACTACCAATAAATTGCTTTAGCAATGGAAGAGTTTGGGTAATTCTTTAATTTAAACAATGTAGTAGAATTAGAATTGAAACTATAATAGAAATCTAAATAGTCCTGCATGAATCTAGAAAAAATTAAAAAAAACTTTATGAATAAAGGGAATAGTTGTTTTATTTTTTTATATATTTTGTGAAATTTACTACTTTAGCTCTCAATTAAAAGACTCATGAGTAGAGAAAAAATGATGCACGAATTGCTTTGGGCTCCTCAGATGAAAGGCACTGGGTATTATTAGCATCATTATTTCCGCCTAAGATACTGAGTTAGGGATCTTTATTCTGAATTTTAAGGATTTATTATAAGATGTATGAAGCAGGAATAATGTATAAAAATCAAGTTTGAAAATATAGTTACATCAAATCTTATAAAAGAGATTCAAAGAGGAAAAAAAGAAATAGAGAGACCAGGACACTGAAACTTCTCATGCCTGCCTTTCTGCATTAGCTATATCCTTAGGACCTTTGAAGCTTTATAATTACAACAAATGCAATTGCTATCTAGGGACTAGGCAGTGCTGAAATGCTAGAAGGTTACTGGAAATTCACCGATAAGCAGTTCTTTGAAAAGGCATGAAGCTAGATTTATCTGGATCAATGGAAAAAAAAATCTCAAAGAGCATAATGCAATTTAAACACCATCTAAAGATGTTCCAAAGAAAGCTAATCTTTTTTTTTCATAAATGGATTACTAAACTGATGACCAGCTTTCTTTATGAGACAGTACTTTGTGACAATAGATCCTTAGTGCAATGATGAGTGTAAAGAATCCCTACCTCCGGTGAATAGATTATATCCTTCAAAGAATCCTTTAAAAGACTTCAGTAGAACTCAACTTACCTGTAAGTTGTAATTTGGCACCTTTTAATTCCCTTGCTTCAATAAAGTTCGGATGACTTATACATGTTAGCTGGTTAAATATGGATTTATGTATCTATCTATCTATCTGTCTGTCTGTCTGTTTATCTATCCATCCATTTATCTATCTACTGATTGATCTATCACCTTTCACATAAATTAAACTATGCACACTTAAGAAAAACTAGATGAAGATTCATGAAAAGTGCTTTGGTAGCCAAAAAGTCTCATCCAAATTTCAGGACTCCAATTGGTGTGATTTGAATTGGATTATGCCCAGTTAATCATGAGATGTAGAGCACTAATAAAGGGGAAAGCCACCACTCAGAAAGGTTTGGGGAAATAAAATGAGTATTGCAAAGACAGTTCTTTGAAACTCTGCCAATGTTAAGCGCAAATCCAGAAAGCAGGGAGGAAATGTGAATCAGTAAGGCCACTAAGCAGAGGACCTAAATATTCCTTTAACAGTTCATCAAGTGATAAACACTTAATTATTATATCTTCTGTGACAGGAGAGAGCTGTGAGAAGCTGCAGTACAGCAGGGAACTGGGGGACAGGTGTTAGTTCATAGATTGCCAAAGAAAATTAGGTAGGTACATGTGCAAATATGTTGAAAAGGAATGGTAATAGCTCATCAGTCTTTTCAGTCATATTCCTATATATTAAATAATAGCATATTTTTTACTGGCAGACCTTAGATGAATTTTCCTTGTGGGTAGCAAGTGATTATTAGGAGGGACACAGCCTAACCATCCTTTCCCACCTAATTTCCCAAAGGGGTAAAGGGGGCTTCCAGCTGCAGAGAAACAAGCCAGTCCAGCCCAGTCAAGTTAGGCTTCTCCCTTTTTGTCCCAACTCACTATCTAAGAGGAATGACCTTTATACTTTCCCCTCAACACTACACTCTCTAAGCTTCCAAGCTTTCTTGTTGAGAGGTGAGGAAGGCTGGATAGGGAAGTGGAGCTATAGTTCTGTGCCCTCTACCCAGGGCTCTGGCCACTGCCTGGAGCTCAGGGCTGCCAGGAATCCTAGGTCTCCATCTCAGTTGCCACCGGCACCACCACAGCTGAGCTCACACTACTGCTTCTGCTCCTAGTGCTTCTCCTGGTTTTTCTTGAACAGACTGGCTGCTCCATGCACTTTGGGGAGCCAGAAGAAGCCAGATACCTAGATAACCTCAATATCACGAGCTCCAACCTGACAGTGAAGGCATGCTGCCTTCACTGGGGAGAAGCTGCTCATGGCTCAGGT